>NC_142800.1:15801391-16008891 GCF_049724085.1 Artemia sp. Qi Xiang Cuo
ACTTTACTACACAAAAAATAAAGCTAACATCCTGAAATATCAGAAAAGTTTATTTAAAAGAGATAAAAATGCCACCAAACGCAATAAAGCTCGAGCACGCGTAAGGATTGCTACTAAGATGTCTTGTGATCCAGGATTTAAGAAAATGAAATATGACAGAGCAAAACAGAGGTATCTTACGGATCAGGGGTATCGAGAAGGGAAAATTGAGACAGCGAAACAAAAGAGCAAGGAACGGTATGATAACGATATAGATTACCGAAACAAACATAAGAAAAAAGTTGCTACCAGAATAATGGGTAGATACTGGGGTGACAAAAGCTATAATGAAAAAATTAAATTCTCTGCGAGGTTGTACCGAAGAACGCATAAGGACAAAGGGAAAAATTACATTCAGAAATACAAGAAGATGGCAAAAATGCAGGCTGATCTTTGTAAATTGAGAAACATTTTACGCATGTTTTATCGGGATCACGAAAAGTATTCGAAATTACAGATTATTTTATAATAAAGATCAAACTCTTTCCTATACTAACTTGCATACGCAACTTCACTATAGTTAAGATTACAGTATTTATATTTTTACATATAATAAAGAACGACCTCTTGCCTATACTAAATTTTATACGCCACTTAATTATAGTATAGGTTAGTAATTCAACAGATAGCATGGCACTGGAACATCGTAGAGAGTTGTTCAATGGCTCATTTTAAAGGAAATTAATTGGGTTAAAAAGCTTTTGTAATTAAAACAAATTATTTTTATTATCCGGGTTGCAGCGGTAGCTAGCAACCTAGTAAGAGACGATCACGTCCAATGTTAAGAAATATAAAAACCCATAGTTCTTAAAAAAAGAGTCAGATCAAAACAAAAAGTACACCATTAGAACCGCCTTGTCCGAAACCCCTGCATAGTAAAATTTCTGTCCCTTGGCTTGAACAGCAAGGGAAATATATTGGCTTGAAAATCAATAAAAGTGGCAGCTAATACAACATTGTGCCTAAACGGGATATTTTTTTATTTTTTTATTTTTTTTTTTCTTTTTTTGTATAAAGAGATATTTTGGCACTGGAACATCGTAGAGGGTTGTTCAATAGCTCATTTTAAAGGAAATTAATTGGGTTAAAAATCTATAGTAACTAAAATAAATTATTTCTAATTACATTAAAGAACGAACTTTAGTCCATAGTTTATATTAAAGGACGATCATTAGAAAAGCACACCATTGCATATATTGGACTGAGTTAGTTTTTCAGTTTAGAATCGCTAAAGTTATTATGTAAACTGTAAAAATATTTATGATATCTGAGCAATAATTTTAATCTTTTCATTCAAACTAAAAAAATACCTGAAAATTTAAAAATTAGTTTTACTTTTTGTTAGGTTATGGATACTAACTCGATACGAGTCATAAGAAGTGTTAATTAGATGAAAATATTATTTCTTGTTTTGTAATAAGATGCCTTCTAAGCGAGTTATTATACGTAATTTAAAAAAACAGTACTATACAAAAAAAAGAGACAACATCTTGAAAAGGAAAAAAGCAAAGGTATTCAACCGACCAGGCGTATCGAGAAGTAATCAAACAAAACAGCAAGATGTGTTATCACAATGATATCCGGGTTGCAGCGGTAGCTAGCAACCTAGTAAGAGACGATCACGTCCAATGTTAAGATATATAAAAACCCATAGTTCCTAACAGAGGAGTCAGATCAAAACAAAAAGTACACTATTAGAACCGCCTTGTCCGAAACCCCTGTATAGGAAACTTTCTGTCCCTTGGCTTGATTATAGTAAAGAACGATCTCTCACCCATAGTAACTGATATACTGTGGTTCCAGGGGTAGCTGCAATTACATAAAGGACCGATATAGTTCATCATAAATGGTATTTGTCAATTACGTTTTTTTATATGATTATCCGTTATTATGTAAAACTTAGTAATTTTTGAGGGGTTTTAACAAATCCGGGTTGCAGCGGTAGCTAGCAACATAGTAAAAGACGATCACGTCCAATCTTAAGAAATATAATAACCCATTACTTCTAAAAAAAAGTCAGATCAAAACAAAAAGTACACCATTAGAACCGCCATGTCTGAAACCCTTAAATAGGAAACTCTCTGTACCTTGTTAACTATAGTTTGTCCTTTAATGTATTAATGTAATTACACCCGATAAAATGGCGTAGCTAGCACTTTAAGCACAAGAAAAACCAAACTTAATTTAAAAATTTCATGTATTATTCTGTTTTGAACTCAAAAATTAAAATTATTGCTCAGACATCATAAATATTTTTGCAGTTTGCAGTTTAATAAGGTTATTTTATTTAAAATTTCCAGGAATTATTCTAGTTTAAATTAACAAATACATTTTTTTGAACCCCCCCCCCCCCCCACAAAAAAAAATTACTGCATTTTACATAATAATAGACAATTATATAAAAAAAAAACCGTATTTAAAAACACTATTTATGATGAACTATATTGGGCCTTTACGTAATTATGTAAACTGCGAAAACATTTACGGTGTCGGAGCAATAGCTTTAGTGTTTTATTGCAAACTAGAAAATCACCTAAGAAATTTTAAATTAGTTTTATTTCTGGTTTGTTAAAAGTGACTTGATACAAAAAGAAGGTTCTAAAACATGAAACTAATCATAAGATGAAAAATGATTCTCTGTTATAAATTCGACTCGTACAATCTAGAGAGAGAGAGAGAAAGAGAGAGAGGGAAAGAAAGAGATAAAGAAAGAAAGAGAGAGAGTGAGAGAGAGAGGGTGAGATGGATCTTAACAGTATTTTTAACTTGCGTGTAGCTTGCTTTGATCTAACCATTATGTATTCATGAATGAGACCATTTACAGTTTTGACGTTTCTTATATAGTAATTATGACGTCACTGCATCAAAAATACAGTTTTTAGTGGAATAATTGATTCTCTTTTAGAAATAATTTATTTTAGTTACAAAAGGTTCTTAACCCAATTAATTTCCTTTAGGATGAGCCATTGAACAACCCTCTACGATGTTCCAGAGCCAAGCTATCTCTGGAAACAAAAGAAAGAAAGAAAAAAATATCCGGTTTGGGGAGAATAACGTGGTTAAAGTCAATTTTATTGATTTTAAAGCCAATATATTTCCCTTGCTGTTCAAGGCAAGGGACAGAAAGTTTCCTATACAGGGGTTTCGGACATTCGGTTCTAAAGGTGTACTTTTTGTTTTGATCTAACTCCTTTTTTCGGAACTATGGGTTTTTTTATTTCTTAACATTGGACGTGATCGTCTCTTACTAGGTTACTAGCTACTGCTGCAACCCGGATAGTAAAAAATGTTGTTATGAAAGTAATATGATTTTATAAAAACTACAGGTAACTCAGTAAAGAAGGTACAATTTTCTGCAAAACTAATTACTATTGTAATTAAAAATAAAATACTTTAAAAAGTATTTTATTTTTAATTACAAAAGTGACTAGATGTTGCAATTTCCTTTAAAATGAGCTGTTATACAGCTCTCTATGATTTTCCAGTGCCCAGCTAGGTGAGGAGAAAAAAAAGCGGAAAGAAAAAAATATCCTGTTTGTGGAGAATAACGTGGTTAAAGTCAATTTTCTTGATTTTCAAGACAATATATTTTCTTTGTTATTCAAGCCAAAGAGCGGTAAGTTTCCTTTATAGGGGTTTTGGACAAGGTGGTTCTAATGGTGTAATTTTTGTTTTGATCTGACTCTTTTTTTAGGAGTTAGGGGTTTTTATATTTCTTAACATTGGACGTTATCGTCTCTTGCTAGGTTGCTAGCTACCGCTGCAACCCGGAAATAGTTACTATGTGCCGTGGTTTGTTCTTTACTAGGTTTCAGCTATATCCGATGAAATTTATGCTATAAGAGATCATAAAACAATTAATTAGCTTTCTATATATATCTCATATGGTTTAGTGGCTTAGGGTAGTTGGCTTTCAATTAATTATCTTGGGTTCGAATCCCGGTGTGGGAATTATTTTTAAACAAAATTAGATGAAATTAATAAGCTAATTTGACATGACATAGTAGGTAACTAAGGGCAAGAGTTCGTTCTTTGCTATAACAACCAGGATGACGTCAGTTACAACTTGGAATTCGTTTTATGTTATATCATTACAAACAGGAAAAAGCCTACGGCTTTTTCTTCTTTGAAACAGTAAGAGACGAACCACAAGTAACTGCCCCTGGAACCACAATATATCAGTTACTATGCATGAGCGATCGTTCTTTACTGTAAATAATTTAACAATTTCCAGATTATCTCTTCTGGGGTTATAACAATAATCACATGGGATCACATCTTTATAGTAATTTAAAGATGTACTTGGGGCCATTTTGTAAAAAACACGTACCCCCAATGACGAATGACCCAGTTTATCTCCTATTGTAGCAAAATGTAAAAGTGTGTGTCCACGTCTATATTTTGTGCTTAGGTCTTCTCCGTTTTTCATATGATACTCTACCATGTCTACATCATTCCCAAACACAGCCTGTAGTAAAGGGTTAGTAATGGGGTACAATGCAAAATTTTGGCAATAATAACTTTCACTCTTTGGTCGTATGCATTTAACATGTGAATTTTTGCTAAAACTAGGTAAACCAATCAAATGCAGAAAAAAATGAAGATTTGAGTTTCTTCTAAATGACTTAATTCTTTCACGGAATTTGCAAGGTTCCTTGGGTAGAGACCTGGAGCTTACTTTACATTTCTGTTCAGACTCTTTGTTCTTCTCCTCATTTAAGGGTTCTTTTATAGAACATTCATGAACTTTTGATTTTGTATATTTTCTAATTAGCCACCAAATTAATATTCCTGCACATACAACTAAAGTGCAAACGACAAAACTTTTAATAATGAACATTGTTTTCGTAAGATTTTTGTATTTGAAAGATTTTAAGAGGAATGCTCATTTTGTTAAGGTATCGTCACAATTTTTGTAAACAAGAAATATACTCACAACTTCTTATGGAAAATAAAGATAGCATGTGAAATTAATGTATTTACTTATAAGAGAAATATAAATTTTTATGCAATTAACAAAATATAAAAAAATAACATTTTAAAAAGACAATTCAGAATTTTGTTTTTGGAGAGTCCATGCTTCAGAACACATCATTACTTGCTGCTTAAATATGTCTTGACATAGTTGGTGGCTTAGGCTGTTCATTTTCACCCATCGTGAATTTACATTTCCAAGGATTCTTGATCTTGTCTCGTTTGATGGTCAACTTTTTTGTTTATTTTAAGCAATTGTTAATTTACGTTTGTGTTCACTAGGTATTATGAAACTGCTGAAATATCCTTTTGTAAAATTTCAACTTGGACTGGTTTTCTGTAGTTTTGCCTGTGTCACTGACACTAAAAACGGTACAACCACTCCTGAGACAATAATGACGTATTTATGCTCTTGAAAAGTGCTAATAAATATGACGACACTCATTATGTTTTTTTTTCCAGAACTAAGGCTGTTAACAAATTCTCTCAAACTCTTGACCCATCTAGATTGTTCTTAAGACAAACAAAATCCTTGGATGGCAATTTCCCCCCTAAAATATAGACCTTTTTTTTATTAAATATATATATATATATATAAATAACATATACAACTACTACTCATTTAAATAGAGAAGATTTAGCCGTGTGACTTCCAAGCATAAACTTCAAGTGATTTAGAAAGAAAATACCTTTTTTTTAGCTTTTACAAAAGACAGCACATTTAACAATAATATTTATGGTCCTAGTATGGTATACAGTATCGATTCTTTATGTTATCAATTTACAAAGATCAGCCTGCATTTTTGTCATCTTCTTGTATTTCTGAATGTAATTTTTCCCTTTGTCCTATTGCGTTCTTCGGTACAACCTCGCAGAGAATTTAATTTTTCATTATGGCTTTTGTCACCCCAGTAACGCTCCTTGATGTTTTGTTTGGCTGTCTCAATTTTTAATTGTCGATACATCTGGTCGGTTGAATACCTTTGCTTTTCTTTTTTCTTATATTTGATTCGGTAATCTTCATCATTGTGATACCGTTCTTTGATCTTTTGTTTGGCTGTCTCAATTTTTTCACGTCTATAATCTTCATCATGGTGATAACACATCTTGCTGTTTTGTTTTGCTCTCTCAATTTTACTTCTCGATACGCCTGGTTGGTTGAATACCTTTGCTTTTCTCTTTTCAAGATGCTATCTCTGTTGTCTGTGTAGTACTGTTTTTTTAACTTGCGTGCAGCTTGCTTTGTATAACCATTATGTAATTCACGAATGAGACCATTTAAATCTTTGTCGTTCTAAAGTAGTAATTTGACATCCCTCATTTGGGCTACAGTATAACGAATGCCCATGCTTTCTTGTGTCCCTGTAATTGATTTCACAATAATCCAAGCCGCCAAAGTAGAGATTAACCACTTTGTCAGTTGAAAATTTTAATGCTCTATTATTTTCAAGGATATCAAAAAGAATTTGACATAATTCAATATCCGTTGGATCGAGCTTGCAGATATCAGGGTGACATTGCCAAGTAACCTGCTGCACAATTTTTGGTTTTGAATGTTTACTCAGATTGTTATAGGTGACTTCAGCCATCATAATATCCTTGTCAGATCTAGTTTCAGAGCATTTTTCAATAGTTGTCTCGTACTTTTCAGGACAGTTTGTTCTACTACACAGAGAATTTTTTGCCAAATATTCAGTAGAACTAAAAGAACTGTTTAAAACACAGTTAGAAATACTTTTTTCTTGAGTCTGTGCTCCAAGAATTTGTTCTAAATCATTAGTCTTACAAACACATATACTAATAACCCTAACAGGTTCGTTTTCACCATAATTGAAAAACATTGCTTTTACTTCGCTGCTGATAGGTATGCTTGTATATATATTTTTATTGCTGCTACATAAACTACAATTGCTCCTTCCAAAATTAACATACGAATTTTCTATGAAGTACGCCTCTGTATATTCACTGTGTTGTCGAACATTTTCCATTGCATCTATAAACTGTTCCGCAGTTGCCAGTCCATACATTGGAAGCTTTTCATTAAACTGACAACATTTCTTTTGGATATTACTATGAAGCTTTGCCAAAGCATTTCTAGCCGACTTTTCAACAGCATCCACTCTTTCAAAGAGAATTTTAATCTGTAATTTTGAATACTTTTCGTGATCCTGGTAAAACATACGTAAAATGTTTCTCAATTTACAAAGATCAGCCTGCATTTTTGCTATCTTCTTGTATTTCTGAATGTAATTTTTCCCTTTGTCCTTATGCGTTCTTTGGTACAACCTCGCAGGGAATTTAATTTTTTCATTATAGCTTTTGTCACCCCAGTATCTACCCATTATTCTGGTAGCAACTTTTTTCTTATGTTTGTTTCGGTAATCTTTATCGTTATCATACCGTTCCTTGCTTTTTTGTTTGGCTGTCTCAATTGTTGCTTCTCTGTAATCTTCATCATTATCATACCGTTCCTTACTCTTTTGTTTGGCTGTCTCAATTTTCGCATGTCTATAATCTTCATCATTTTGATAACACATCTTGCTGTTTTTTTTTGCTCTCTCAATTACTGCTTCTCGATACGCCTTGTCAGTTGAATACCTTTGCTTTTTTTCTTTTCAAGAGGTTGTCTCTGTTTTTTGTATAGTACTGTTTTTTTAACTTGCGTATAGCCTGCTTGATTGAAACCATTATGTAACCATTAGTTGAATGTTTAAGTCACGTATCAAGTATCAAGAACCTAACAAAAAATTAAACTAATTTTAAAATTTTCAGGTATTTTTCTAGTCTAAATTAAAAGATTTTTCTAGTCTAAATTAAAAGATCAGACACAAAAATATTTTTGCAGTTTATAACTTTAGCGATTCTGAACTAAAAACGAAAATAAAATAAAAATTAATTTTTTCAATTTTTACGTCACGTCGCTCATTAAGTCATATATGGTTATTAGTACACAATAGGTTTTAGATATTACGTCATGTCACTTATTACGTCATATATGGTTATTAGTAGATAATCGGTAAAATATTCGTAAAATATTTATATAATTTCGTGTATTTCTATTCACGTCATAGCTCTAATTTATCTAGTAGGGTTTCAGACAAGGTAGTTCTAATGATGTACTTTTGTTTTGATCTGACTGTGTTTTTAGGAGTTTTGGGTTTTTATATTTCTTAGCATTGGACTGATCGTCTCTTGCTAGGTTGCTAGCTACTGCTGCAACCCAAATTATGAGAGGCAGCCTGGCCGAGTGGTCCAAGGCACTGGTGTTAGCCACCAATCTCTTCGGAGGCGTGGGTTCAAATCTTACCGCTGGTATAATGTTTGAAAGACTGCAGTGTGAAAAGACATCAAAAATGCAGTTTTTGGTGGAAAAATTTATTCTCTTTTAGAAATAATTTATTTTAGTGACTATAGATTTTTAACCCAATTAATTTCCTTTAAAATGAGCCATTGAACAACTCTCTACGATGTTCCAGTGCCAAGCTATCTCTGGATACAAAAAAAGAAAAAAAAATATCCCGTTTAGGCAGAATATTGTAGTAGCTGCCACTTTTCTTGATTTTCAAGCCAATATATTTCCCTTGCTGTTCAAGCCAAGGGACAGAAAGTTTCCTATACAGGGTTTTCGGACAAGGCGGTTCTAATGGTGTACTTTTTGTTTTGATCAGACTCCTCTGTTAGGAACTATGGGTTTTTATATTTCTTAACATGGGACGTGATCGTCTCTTACTAGGTTGCTAGCTACCGCTGCAACCCGGATATTACAATATACAAATTTCATATGTCTTTTCATACATAACACTACTGTCCCCATTTATATTCCTTTACATAACCATAGGCTAGTTATCGCTCTTTACCATAATTCAACCCGGATAACACGAACTGTTTGACAACCCAGATTAAGTAAAGCCTGATTACAAACAGGAAAAAGCCTACGGCTTTTTCTTCTTTGGAGTAGTAAGAGACAATTTTCAAAAAATCAGGCAGCGAACTAAGTCCAATGTATCCAATTGTTTGTTCTCCTAATGATCGCCTTTTAATATAAACCCGTATTGCTATGAACTGTATGATTTGATACTGGGTAGTCATTTTTGTCACTATACGTGATATACACATAGTTATCCGAGGCAGCTTGGCCGAGAGGTCTAAGGCGTTGGTTTTAGCCACCCGTATCTTTCGAAGTGTGGGTTCAAATCCCAACGCTGCCAGTATTTCATACCAAAGCAAACAAAGTATTTGTTTTAGTCTTAAATTTATAATCTTACTTTAGTTACTATGGGCTGAAGTTCGTTCTTTACTGTAAATTAACATAAACTTCATTAATCGGATATTTTAATATATCCTATATGGTCTAGAGGTTGGGATAGCTCTCACCCAGTAGGCTTGAGTTCAATTTCTGTTTGGGAAATTTTTACTTATGATGATTTCTTAAGGAACATTATTAAAATTTCTTAATGTAATAAAAATAATTTGTTTTAATTACAAAAGGTTTTTAACCCCATTAATTTCCTTTAAAATGAGCCATTGAACAACTCTCTACGATGTTCCAGTGCCATGCTATCTGTTGAAGTACTAACCTATACTATAATTAAGTGGCGTATAAAATTTAGTATAGGCAAGAGGTCGTTCTTTATTATAAAAAAAAAGAAAAAAAAAAGAAAAAAATATCTCGTTTGTGGAGAATAACGTGGTAAAAGTCAATTTTCTTGATTTTCAAGCCAATATATTTCCCTTGCTGTTCAAGCCAAGGGACAGAAAGTTTCCTATACAGGGGTTTCGGACAAGGCGGTTCTAATGGTGTACTTTTTGTTTTGATCTGACTCCTTTTTTAGGAGCTATGGGTTTTTATATTTCTTAACATTGGACGTGATCGTCTCTTACTAGGTTGCTAGCTACCGCTGCAACCCGGATTTAACTCTATAATCTTCGAACATTAGAAGCTCTAAACCTTTTATAATTTATAATGAACCACATCGATCTTTTATGTAATTTTAAAAATAATTTATTTTAGTTACTATAGATTTTTAACCCAATTAATTTCCTTTAAAATGAGCCATTGAACAACTCTCTACGATGTTCCAGTGCCAAGCTATCTCTGGATACAAAAGAAAAAAAAAGAAAAAAATATCCCGTTTAGGCAGAATGTTGTAGTAGCTGCCACTTTTCTTGATTTTCATGCCAATATATTTCCCTTGCTGTTCAAGCCAAGGGACAGAAAGTTTCCTATACAGGGGTTTCGGACAAGGCGGTTCTAATGGTGTACTTTTTGTTTTGATCTGACTCCTCTGTTAGGAACTATGGGTTTTTATATTTCTTAACATTGGACGTGATCGTCTCTTACTAGGTTGCTAGCTACCACTGCAACCCGGATTGTAGCTAAAATAATGAAGATAATATGAATGAACCACAGTTTTCAGTTTCTTTGGACTTGAGTTCGTTTTTTAACTAAAAATACAAACAGGAAAAAGCCTATGGCTTTTTCTTCTTTTAAATAGTAAGAGACGAAACTCAAACAATCAAGTAGCTAACTAAGTCCAATGTATGGAATGGTTTGTTATTTCAGTGATCGTCTTTTAATGTAATAAACTTTTCAGGAGTTATTGTAGTTTCAGCTAACAAATAAATTTTTTGTTAAAGCCCTCCAAAATTACTTCATTTTACATAATAATGTATAATTACGTAAAAAAACATAATTGAGAAATAATATTTATGATGATTTATATCGGTCCTTTATGTAAACTAATTTATTACAAACAGGGAAAATCCTACGGCTTTTTCTTCCTTGAAATAGTAAGAGACTGGTCTCAAGCAATCAAGTAGCTAACTAAATCAAGTGTATGTAATGGGTTTTAATTCCAATGATCGTCTTTTAATGAAAAATTTTAATATATTGACCTTAAATATAACTGTACTAGCCTATACTACAGTTAAGTGGCCTATAAAATTTAGTATAGGCAAGAGGTCGTTCTTTATTATAAACGTGGTTAAAGTCAATTTTCTTGATATTCAAGTCAATATATTTCCCTTGCTGTTCAAGCCAAGGGACAGAAAATTTCCTATACAGGGGTTTCGGACAAGGCGGTTCTAATTGTGTACTTTTTGTTTTGATCTGACTCCTTTGTTAGGAACTATGGGTTTTTATATTTCTTAACATTGGACGTGATCGTCTCTTACTAGGTTGCTAGCTACCGCTGCAACCCGGATTTTTGTATTGATCAGACTCTTTTCTCAGGAGTTAGGGGTTTTTATATTTCTTAACATTGGACGTGATCGTCTCTTACTAGGTTGCTAGCTACTGCTGCAACCCGGATATAGCTCGTTGTTTAATGCAATACTTGTCGAAAGATGAACGTGTATAAATATTGCATTCACTTATTACGTCACATATGGTTATCTTTTCATGTATTATTACAAACAGGAAAAAGCCTACGGCTTTTTCTTCTTTGGAATAGTAAGAGACGAACCTAAAAGAATCAGGCAGCTAACTAAGTCCAATATAAGCAATTGTTTGTTCTTCTAATGATCATCTTTTAATTTGGCGTTTCTTACTAGGTTACTAGCTACCACTTAAACCCGGATTATGTAATAGGTTGCTAGCTACCGCTGCAACCTAGATATTCTTATTTCTTCTACTATGGGCTAAGGTTCGTTCTTTCATGTAAAACTAGCAAAACATTTTTTAAGCCTGATGAAGATTTAACTAATGTGTCAAAAGTAAGGTTGCAATTCGACGATTTGGTTTTGGCCTTATTATAATTGGTATGGTGAAATAATAATATGCATATGGCTCTTAAATCATACTTCATTATGGTTCCATATGGTCTAGTGGCTAGGATAGTTAACTTTCACTTAACAGGCTCGGGTTCGATTCCCGATGTGGGAAAATTTTTAACTCTATAATCTTCGAACATTTGAACCTTTTATAATTTATAATGATGTATAATATAAATACTGTAATCTTAACTATAGTGAAGTTGGGTATGCAAGTTAGTATAGGGAAGAGTTCGATCTTTATTATAAAATGGTACGATGAAATAATAATATGCATATGGTTCTTAAATCACGCTGTTTTATAGTCCCATATGGAGTAGCGGATAGGATAGCTGGCTTTCATCTAGAAGGCCCGGGTTCGATTCCCGGTATTGGAAAATTTTTATCTCTATAATCTTCGAACATTAGAAGCTCTAAACCTTTTATAATTTATAATGAACCACATCGATCCTTTATGTAAAAATTTAGAAAAATTTTACGAATTTTTTACCGGGATTACGAAAAATATTCAAAATTAAAGATTAAAATTATCTCTGAAAAAATGGATTTTGTTGAAAAGTCAGCTAGAGATGCTTTCGCAAAACTTCATAGTAATATCCAAAAGAAATGTTGCATGTTTAGTGAAAAGCTTCCAAGGTATGAACCGGCAACTGTGGAACAGTTTATAGATGTAATGGGAAATTTTATAGATCACTGTGAATATATGGAGGCATAATTGTTCTTTACTTAGTTTCAGCTTTAATTCGATGATCCAGACTTTATGTACTAACTACATCCAAAGACTATGACGTCATTGTTTAATATTGTATATAAAAAATTAAGTTTTTCGTAAAAAAAATTAATTAAAAAAAAAATTAAGTACAAATAGCGCTAGATCTAGAGATTTCCTTTAAAATGAGCCATTGAACAACTCTCTACGATGTTCCAGTGCCAAGCAATCTGTGGAAAAGAAAGAAAAAAATATCCCGTTTGTGGAGAATAACGTGGTAAAAGTCAATTTTCTTGATTTTCAAGCCAATATATTTTCTTTGTTATTCAAGCCAAAGGGCGGTAAGTTTCCTTTATAGAGGATTCGGACAAGGCGGTTCTAATGGTGTACTTTTTGTTTTGATCTGACTCTTTTTTAGGAGTTGGGGGGTTTTATATTTCTTAACATTGGAGGTGATCGTCTCTTACTAGGTTGCTAGCTACCGCAGCAACCCGGATATCATAAAACAATTAATTAGCTTTTTACACATATCTCATATGGTCTAGTGGTTTAGGATAGTTGGCTTTCAACCAATTGGCTTGGGTTCGAATCCCGGTGTGGGAATTATTTTTAAAACAAAATCAGGTGAAATTAATTAGCTAATTTGACAAGACATAGGTAACTAAGGGCAAGAGTTCGTTCTTTACTATAAAACAGGCTCGGGTTCGATTCCCGGTGTGGTAAAATTTTTAACTCTATAATCTTCGAATATTTGAACCTTTTATAATTTATAATGATGTATAATATAAATACTGTAATCTTAACTATATTAACTATAGTGAAGTTGCGTATGCAAGTTAGTATAGGGAAGAGTTCGATCTTTATTATAATATGTATTCATGAATGAGACCATTTACAGTTTTGACGTTTCTTATATAGTAATTATGACGTCACTGCATCAAAAATACAGTTTTTATTGGAAAAATTTATTCTCTTTTAGAAATAATTTATTTTAGTTACTATAGATTTTTAACCCAATTAATTTCCTTTAAAATGAGCTATTGAACAACCCTCTACGATGTTCCAGTGCCAAGCTATCTCTGGATACAAAAGAAAAAAAAAGAAAAAAAAAGAAAAAAATATCCCGTTTGGGGAGAATAACGTGGTTAAAGTCAATTTTCTTGATTTTCAAGCCAATATATTTCCCTTGCTGTTCAAGCCAAGGGACAGAAAGTTTCCTATACAGGGGTTTCGGACAAGGCGGTTCTAATGGTGTACTTTTTGTTTTGATCTGACTCCTTTTTTAGGAACTATGGGTTTTTATATTTCTTAACATTGGACGTGATCGTCTCTTACTAGGTTGCTAGCTACCGCTGCAACCCGGATGTAACTACACCTGGAACCACCATATAGTCAGTTAGTATGGGAGAGAGATCGTTCTTTACTGTAATTAGAAATAAAATCTGTTTATCTAGGATTAAAAAGTTTGCCCACGATAGCAAAGGCATACATTTTATATTTTATATTTCTTAGCATTGGACTGATCGTCTCTTACTAGGTTGCTAGCTACTGCTGCAACCCGGATTCACATATATATATTAATGAGAGGCAGCCTGACCGAGTGGTCCAAGGCACTGGTGTTAGCCACCACTCTCTTCGGAGGCGTGGGTTCAAATCTTACCGCTGGTATTATGTTTGAAAGACTGCAGTGTGAAAAGACATCAAAAATGCAGTTTTTGGTGGAAAAATTTATTCTCTTTTAGAAATAATTTATTTTAGTTACTATAGATTTTTAACCAAATTAATTTCCTTTAAAATGAGCCATTGAACAACTATCTACGATGTTCCAGTGCCAAGCTATCTCTGGAAACAAAGAAAAAAAAAAGAAAAATAAAAAATATGCCATTTGTGGAGAATCCTGTAGTAGCTGCCACTTTTCCTGATTTTCAAGCCAATATATTTCCCTTGCTGTTCAAGCCAAGGGACAGAAATTTTAGTATACAGGGGTTTGGGACAAGGCGGTTCTAATAGTGTACTTTTTGGTTTTGATCTGACTCCCTTTTTAGGAGCTATGGGTTTTTATATTTCTTAACATTGGACGTGATCGTCTCTTACTAGGTTGCTAGCTACCGCTGCACCCCGGATTACACTCATTATTATGACCACAAACTGTTAAATTTAATAATTAAGTTACTATGGGTTACAGTTCGTTCCTTACTGTAAAGGATCTTAGACTCTTCAATTGGTATTTTGTCTTTATCTGCTCACAACTGTCACAATGCATTGTGGGGTATACATCCCTGATGTTAGCTACCTTATCATGGCTCTCACCAAATAATTTTATTATTGTATTTTCATCCACAGAAACTCTAATATTGCTATCACCGTAAATGAAGTCTTGACTATTATTACGACAGAGTCTACTTGACACTTCTTCTATGTAATAACTTAGTTCCTTGTACGAACCCTCGACTTTTAGTAGATTAATATGTTGTATAATCTTACATTTTGATACTGCCTTATATACGCTATTAATGAAACAGTTCAAGACAGGAAAATGTGGAGCTAGTGCCCTTAGAGAACGCAAATAGCTCTGACATCCCTCATTTGGGCTACAGTATAACGAATGCCCATGCTTTCTTGTGTCCCTGTAATTGATTTCACAATAATCCAAGCCGCCAAGGTAGAAATTAACCACTTTGTCAGTTGAAAATTTTAATGCTATATTATTTTCAAGGATATCAAAAAGAATTTGACATAATTCAATATCCGTCGGATAGAGCTTGCAGATATCAGGGTGACATTGCCAAGTAACCTGCTGCCCAATTTTTGGTTTTGAATGTTTCCTCAGATTGTTATAGGTGACTTCAGCCATCATAATTTCCTTTTCAGATCTAGTTCTAGAGCATTTTTCAATAGTTGTCTCGTACTTTTCAGGACAGTTTGTTCTACTACACAGAGAATTTTTTGCCAAATATTCAGTAGAACTAAACGAATTGTTTAAAACACAGTTAGAAATACTTTTTTCTTGAGTCGGTGTTCCAGGAATTTGTTCTAAATCATTAGTCTTACAAACACATTTACTAATAACCCTAACAGGCTCGTTTTCGCCATAATTGAAAAGCATTGTTTTTCCTTCGCTGTTGATAGGTATGCTTGTATATATATTTTTATTGCTGCTACATAAACTGCAATTGCTTCATCCAAAATTAATATACAAATTTTCTAATAAATACGCCTCCGTATATTCACTGTGTTGTCGAACATTTTCCATTGCATCTATAAACTGTTCCGCAGTTGCCAATCCATACCTTGGAAGCTTTTCGTTAAACTGACATCATTTCTTTTGGATATTACTATGAAGCTTTGCCAAAGAATTTCTAGCCGATCCGGGTTGCAGCGGTAGCTAGCAACCTAGTAAGAGACGATCACCTCCAATGTCAAGAAATATAAAACCCCCCAACTCCTAAAAAAAGAGTCAGATCAAAACAAAAAGTACACCATTAGAACCGCCTTGTCCGAATCCTCTATAAAGGAAACTTACCTCCCTTTGGCTTGAATAACAAAGAAAATATATTGGCTTGAAAATCAAGAAAATTGACTTTTACCACGTTATTCTCCACAAACGGGATATTTTTTTCTTTCCGCTTTTTCTTTCTGCTCAGCTAGCTGGGCACTGGAAAATCATAGAGAGCTGTATAATAGCTCATTTTAAAGGAAATTGCAACATCTAGTCACTTTTGTATTTAAAAATAAAATACTTTTTAAAGTAGAATCAATTTTGTCAAAAAAATTGCATTTTTGATGTATTTTCATACTGCAGTCTTTTCAAAGATATTTGAATTTTGAAGCAATAAAACAGTCCATGTAATGAACTCTATAGTAATAATAGCTACTTGTCTCAATAGTAACCGAAACTCCTGGAACCAAAATTTTCTTTTTTGGCTTAATCGCTAAAATTATTATGTAAACTGCAAAAATATTTATGATGCCTAATCAGTAATAGTAATTTTTTAATTTAAACAACAAAAATACATGAAAATTCTAAAATTAGTTTTGCTTTTTGTCTCCTGGAAGAAATTTTTTTTTCATCTCAGTTCAAATTTATTATTGTATCCTGTAACCCGTAAAGTACATATCTCCATATTATTGTCTCATAATTGCAATTATTTTAGTTTTCAGTCCAGAATCACTAAACTTATTATTTAAACTGCAAAAATATTTATGGTGTCTAACCAATAATACTAATTTTGTAATTCAAACAAGATAAATACCTGAAAATTTTAAAATTAGTTTTGTTTTATGCTAGGTTTTAGATACTCGACACGGGATTTTGTGTGCTTAATAATTTTAAATCTTGAAAAAATATGGTCTCACGCGAGTGGAAAAAAAGAAAGAATAACCAAAAACAATATCAAAATAGAACAATCCAAATTTCTACTAATAGAAAACTTTACTACACAAAAAATAAAGCTAACATCCTGAAATATAAGAAAAGTTTATTTAAAAGAGATAAAAATGCCACCAAACGCAATAAAGCTCGAGCACGCGTAAGGATTGCTACTAAGATGTCTTGTGATCCAGGATTTAAGAAAATTATAATAAAGAACGACCTTTTGCCTATATTAATTTATTTTAAAGTTTTATATTTAGATAGGAGGCAGCTAAACTAAGTTTCTTTTATACTTTAAATTTAAGACATATTGCTTTAAATTCAATATATTAATATATTGAGAATATATGAATATAAAAGAATGCATTAATTTGAATATTGAATACCCATCGGAAAGAATATATTAATATATTGAATTTAAAGCAATATCTCTTAAATTTAAAGTTTAAAAATACATTTACATAAAGGATCGATGTCCGTCAAGAGGATCTAATGTAGTAATAATTAATAGAAGTTTTATTTAGACTTTAAATAGATAAATCTGTAAAAATTGCCTCTGGCAGGATTTGAAGCTGCAGTTCTATAATAAAGAATCCGGGTTGCAGCGGTAGCTAGCAACCTAGTAAGAGACGATCACGTCCAATGTTAAAAAATATAAAAACCCATAGCTCCTAAAAAAGGAGTCAGACCAAAACAAAAAGTACACTATTAGAACCGCCTTGTGCGAAACCCCTGTATAGAAAACATTCTGTTCCTTGGCTTGAACAGCAAGGGAAATATATTGGTTTGAAAATGAAGAATAGTGGCAGCTACTAGAAAATTCTGCCTATACGGTATATTTTTTTTTCTTTTTCTTTTTTTATTTTCCACGGATAGCTTGGCACTGGAACATCGTAGAGAGTTGTTCAATGGCTCATTTTAAAGGAAATTATTTGAGCTAAAAATCTATTGTGAAAAAATAAATTATTTCTAAAAGAGAATAAATTTTTCCAATAAAAACTGCATTTCTGATGTCTTTTCATACTGCAGTCTTTTCAAAGATATTTGATTTTTGTACACAAATCATAATCGTATACCAGCGGTAAGATTTGAACCCACGCCTCCGAAGAGTACTGGTGGCTAATTAAATTCAAATACGATCATTAGAATAAAAAAACCATCGCATACATTGGACTTAGTTAGCTACTTGATTGTTTAAGGTTCGTTTCTTACTACTTCAAAGGAGAAAAAGCCATAGGCTTTTTCCTGTTTGTAATCATACAGCATAGAATGAACCCCAGTTGCAACTGCCATTATCATATCAGTTGCAGCGGAGGCTAGCAATCTAGTAAGAGATGAAAATCCGGGTTGCAGTGGTAGCTAGCAACCTAGTAAGAGACGAAAACGTCCATTGTTAAGATATATATTTTACATTAAAAGATGATTACTACAAGATCCGGGTTGCAGCGGTAGCTAGGAACCTAGTAAGAGACGATCACGTCCAATGTTAAGAAATATAAAAACCCCTAACTAAAAAAAAAGTTAGATCAAAACAAAAAGTACACCATTAGAACCGCCTTGTCCGAAACCCCTATAAAGGAAACTTACCACCCTTTGGCTTGAATAACAAAGAAAATACATTAGCTTGAAAATCAAGAAAATTGACTTTAACCACGTTATTGTCCACAAACGGGATATTTTTTTCTTTCTTCTTCTTCTTTTCCACAGATAGCTTGGAACTGGAACATCGTAGAGAGCTGTTCAATGGCTTATTTTAAAGGAAATTAATTGGGTTATTAAACCTTTTGTAACTAAAACAAATTATTTTTAAAACAGGATAAATTTTTCCACTAAAAACTGTATTTTTGATGTCTTTTCGTACTGTCCGGATTGCAGCGGTAGCTAGCAACCTATTAAGAGACGATCACGTCCAATGTTAAGAAATGTAAAAACCCTTAACTCCTAAAAAAAGTACACCATTAGAACCGCCTTGTCCGAAACCCCTATAAAGGAAACTTACCGCCCTTTGGCTTGAATAACAAAGAAAATATATTGGCTTGAACATAAAGAAAATTGACTTTAACCACGTTATTCTCCACAAACGGGATATTTTTTTCTTTCTTCTTCTTCTTTTCCACAGATAGCTTGGCAGTGGAACATCGTAGAGAACCGTTCAATGGCTTATTTTAAAGGAAATTAATTAGGTTAAAAACCTTTTGTAACTAAAACAAATTATTTTTAAAACAGGATAAATTTTTCCAATAAAAACTGTATTACATTAAAAGACGATCATTGGAATAACAGACCAGTCATTGCAGACATTGGCCTTAGTTAGCTACGTGATTATTTGAGGTTCGTCTCTTGCTATTTCAAAGAAGAAAAAGCCGTAGGCTTTTTCCTGTTTGTTATAATACGGGACGAACTCTAGCATATGGTAACTAAAATATTAGAATAAATTATTACATAAGAAATCCATCTAGTTCATTAAAAAAATACATTAAAGATCCTTATAGTTTTGCAATAAGAAACGTACTGTAACCCATAGTAACTGGGGTAATAATTATAATAAAGAACGACCTCTTACCTATGCTAAATATTATACGCCACTTAATTATAGTATAGGTTATCTGGGTTGCTACAGTAATTATAGTAAAGAACGAACTCTTGCCCTTAGTTACCTATGTCTTGTCAAATTAGCTAATTAATTTCACCTGATTTTGTTTTAAAAATAATTACATAATAGATCGATGTCAGTCAAGAGGATCTAATGTATTTAGTTATAATATACTAACTTGCATACGCAACTTCACTATAGTTAAGATTACAGTATTTATATTTTCCGGGTGGCAGCGGTAGCTAGCAACCTAGTAAGAGACGATCACGTCCAATGTTAAGAAATATAAAATCCCCTAACTCCTGAGAAAAGAGTCAGATCAAAACAAAAATTACACCATTAGAACCACCTTGTCCAAAATTACATTAAAAGAAGATCACTGAAATAACAAACCATTCCATACATTGGACTTAGTTAGCTACTTGATTGTTTGAGTTTCGTCTCTTACTATTTAAAAGAAGAAAAAACAGTAGGATTTTTCTTGTTTGTATTTATAGTTAAAAAACGAACTCAAGTCCAAAGAAACTGAACACTGCGGTTCATTCATATTTTTTACATTAAAGAACGAACTTTAGTCCATAGTCTAGTAAGAGACGATCAGTCCAATGCTAAGAAATATAACAAAACTCCTAAAAATAAAGTCAAATCAAAACAAAAGTACATCATTAGAATAACCTTGTCTGAAACCCTACTAGATAAATATTGAATGTCGTCATAGTTTTATATTAGAGCTATGACGTGAATAGAAAAACACGAAATTATATTGTTGTTTCTGAAGACGTCATGAAATAATATCATTGCGCTATGACGTCATCATGAAATAAAATCATTACGCCGCGACGTCATAATTACTATATAAGAAGCGTCAGAACTGTAAATGTTCTCATTCATAATTACATAATTGTTTCAATCAAGCAAGCTGCACGCAAGTTGAAAAAACAGTACTACACAAACAACAGAGATAGTATCTTGAAAAGAAAAAAGCAAAGGTATTCAACCGACCAGGCGTATAGAGAAGTAATCAAACAAAACAGCAAGATGTGTTATCACAATGATGAAGATTATAGACATGCAAAAATTGAGACAGCCAAACAAAAGTTCAAGGAGAGTTATCACGATGATGAAGATTACCGCATCAAATATAAGAAAAACCAAAAGCAAAGGTATTCAACCGTCCAGGTGTATCGAGAAGTAAAAATTGAGACAGCCAAACAAAAGATCAAGGAGCGTTATCAAAATGATAAACTTTATAGAGAAGCACCAATTGAGAAGGCTAGACAAAAGAGCAAGGAACGGTATGATAATGATACAATAAAGAACGAACTGTTGCGTATACTAACTTGCATAGGCAACCGGGTTGCAGTGGTAATACAGTCAAGAACGATCTCTCATCTATAGTAACTGATAAATGGTGGTTCTAGGGGTAGTTACTTGATCCGGGTTGCAGCAGTAGCTAGCAACCTAGTAAGAGACGATCACGTCCAATGTTAAGAAATATAAAAACCCATAGCTCCTAAAAAAGGATTCAGATCAAAATCCGGGTTGCAGCGGTAGCTAGCATCCGGGTTGCAGCGGTAGCTAGCAACCTAGTAAGAGACGATCAAGTCCAATGTTAAGATATATAAAAACCCCTAACTCCTAAAAAAAGAGATATTTTTTTAGGGATATTTTTTTCTTTCTTTCTTCTTTTCCACAGATAGCTTGGCACTGGAACATCGTAGAGAGTTGTTCAATGGCTCATTTTAAAGGAAATCTCTAGATCTAGTACTTAATTTTTTTTTAATTAATTATTTTTTACGAAAAACTTAATTTTTTATATACAATATTGATCAATGACGTCATAGTCGTTGGATGTAGTTAATATCCGGGTTGCAGCGGTAGCTAGCAACCTAGTAAGAGACGATCACGTCCAATGTTAAGAAATATAAAAACCCATAGTTCCTAAAAAAGGGGTCAGATCAAAACAAAAAGTACACCATTAGAACCGCCTTGTCCGAAACCTCTGTATCGTAAACTTTCTGTCCCTTGGCTTGAACAGCAAGGGAAATATATTGGCTTGAAAATTAAGAAAAGTGGCGGCTACTACAACATTCTGCCTAAACGGGATATTTTTTTTCTTTGTATCCAGAGATAGCTTGGCACTGGAACATCGTAGATAGTTGTTCAATGGCTCATTTTAAAGGAAATTAATTGGGTTAAAAATCTATAGTATATTCCGGGTTGCAGCGGTAGCTAGCAACCTAGTAAGAGACGATCACGTCCAATGTTAAGAAATATATTATAATAAAGAACGAATATTTTACCGATTATATACTAATAACCATATATGACATAATAAGTGACATGACGTAATATCTAAAACCTATTGTGTACTAATAACCCTATATGACTTAATGAGCGACGTGACGTAAAAATTGAAAAAAATAATTTTTATTTTATTTTCGTTTTTAGTTCAGAATCGCTAAAGTTATAAACTGCAAAAATATTTATGGTGTCTGAACAATAGTTTTAATCTTTTAATTTAGGCTAGAAAAATACCAGAAAATTAAAAAATTAGTTTAATTTTTTGTTAGGTTCTTGATACTTGATACGTGACTTAAACATTCAACTAATGGTTACATAATGGTTTCAATCAAGCTAGCTACACGCAAGTTAAAAAAACAGTACTACCAAAAAAACAGAGATAGCATCTTGAAAAGAGAAAAGCAAAGGTATTCAACCGACCAGGCGTATCGAGATGCGAAAATTGATAGTGACAAACAGCGTTATTATAATGATGTAGTTTATAGACATGCGAAAATTGAGACAGCCAAACAAAAGATTAAGGAACGGTATGATAATGATGAAGATTACAGAGAAGCAACAATTTAGACAGCCAAACAAAAGAGCAAGGAACGGTATGATAACGATATAGATTACCGAAACAAACATAAGAAAAAAGTTGCTACCAGAATAATGGGTAGATACTGGGGTGACAAAAGCTATAATGAAAAAATTAAATTCTCTGTGAGGTTGTACCGAAGAACACATAAGGACAAAGGGAAAAATTACATTCAGAAATACAAGAAGATGGCAAATATGCAGGCTGATCTTTGTAAATTGAGAAACATTTTACGCATGTTTTATCGGGATCACGAAAAGTATTCAAAATTACAGATTAAAATTCTCTTTTAAAGAGCGGATGCTGTTGAAAAGTCGGCTAGAAATGCTTTGGCAAAGCTTCATAGTAATATTCAAAAGAAATGTTGTCAGTTTAATGAAAAGCTTCCAAGGTATGGACTGGCAACTGTGGAACAGCTTATAGATGCAATGGAAAATGTTCGACAACACAGTGAATATACAGAGGCTTACTTCTTAGAAAATTCGTATATTAATTTTGGAAGGAGCAATTGCAGTTTATGTAGCAGCAATAAAAATATATATACAAGCATACCTATCAGCAGTGAAGGAAAAGCAATGTTTTTCAATTATGGCGAAAACGAGCCTGTTAGGGTTATTAGTATATGTGTTTGTAAGACTAATGATTTAGAACAAATTCCTGGAACACCGACTCAAGAAAAAAGTATTTCTAACTGTTTTTTAAACAGTTCTTTTAGTTCTACTGAATATTTGGCAAAAAATTATCTGTGTAGTAGAACAAACTGTCCTGAAAAGTACGAGACAACTATTGAAAAATGCTCTGAATCTAGATCTGACAAGGAAATTATGATGGCTGAAGTCACCTATAACAATCTGAATAAACATTCAAAACCAAAAATTGGGCAGCAGGTTAATTGGCAATGTCACCCTGATATCTGCAAGCTCTATCCGACGGATATTGAATTATGTCAAATTCTTTTTGATATCCTTGAAAATAATATAGCATTAAAATTTTCAACTGACAAAGTGGTTAATTTCTACCTTGGCGGCTTGGATTATTGTGAAATCAATTTCAGGGACACAAGAAAGCATGGGCATTCGTTATACTGTAGTCCAAATGAGGGATGTCAGAGCTATTTGCGTTCTCTAAGGGCACTAGCTCCACATTTTCCTGTCTTGACCTGTTTCATTAATAGCGTATATAAGGCAGTATCAAAATCTAAGATTATACAACATATTAATCAACTATAAGTCAAGGGCTCGTACAAGGAACTAAGTCATTATATAGAAGAAGTGTCAAGTAGACTCTTTCGTAATAGTCAAGACTTCATCTACGGTGATAGCAATATTAGAGTTTATGTGGATAAAAATACAATAATAATATTATTTGGTGAGAGCCTTGATAAGGTAGCTAACTTCATGGATGTATACCCCATAATGCATTGTGAAAGTTGCGAGCAGATAAAGGCAAAATATCAATTGAAGAGTCTAAGATCCCTTTCAAATAAGAAAGGTTTTGATGTATTACATTAAAATTACAGTAAAGAACGATCTCTGGCCCATAGTAACTGATATAAGGTGGTTTATATTATCCGGGTTGCAGCGGTAGCTAGCAACCTAGTAAGAGACGATCACGTCCAATGTTAAGAAATATAAAAACCCCTAACTCCTCGATCATCGAATTTAAGCTGAAACTAAGTAAAGGACAATTATGCCTTCATATATTCACAGTGATGTATAAGATTTCCCATTACATCTGTAAACTGTTCCACAGTTTTCACTAAACATGCAACATTTCTTTTGGATATTACTATGAAGTTTTGCGAAAGCATCTCTAGCTGACTTTTCAACAAAATTTATTCTTTCAGAGATAATTTTAATCTTTTTACAAAAGTATCTCTAGCTGAAATTTCAACAAAATCTATTCTTTCAGCGATAATTTTAGTCTTTAATTTTGAATATTTTTCGTAATCCCGGTAAAACATTCGTAGAATTTTTCTCAATATACAAAGATAAGCCTGTGCGTTCTTTGCAGCTTGTGTAAACTGCAAAAATATCCATGGTATCCGAGCTATAGTTTGAATATTTCAATACAAGCTAGAAAAATACCTTAAAATATTAAAATTAGTTTTATTTTTGGTTATATAAAGGATCGATATATTTCATATTAAATTTTGTCAGTCAAGAGGATTTCATGTAGTAGTTGTTAATAGTCAAACAATTCGTTGTGATCAAACAGTACATGGTAACGAACTGTTCATATAGAATAAAGCTTGAGCACAAATAAGGATTGCTACTAAGTTGTCTTGTGATCCAGGTTTTAAGAATACAATAAGGAACGAACTGAACCCATAGTAACTTAAGTATTAAATCAAACAGTTCGTGGTCATAATAAAGAGCCGTGTAATGGCTCATTTTAAAGAAAACTGCTATATATGGAAACCTTTTGTAATTAACAAACTTAATTACTATTAAAAAACAAATTGTTACGACATGGCAAAGAACTAACTCATGGCGATAGTAACTAATTTAATTTTGAAAAGAAAGAATTACGGCAGACACCTAAATGGTAGCATAAGTCAGCTAAATTTCTTAAGAACCGCCCACCGGGATTTGAACTCGAATCGCCAGATTCAGTTTTATGTGTTAACCACTACACCCAAAAATGTTTATATAAAAAAGAATTTTAACAGTATATGATAACTTAAATACCGAACTAAGTGCTAACCCCTACACCAAGAACCATTCATATAAAAAAGGATTTTAACAGTATATGATAATTTATAGACTGAACTATAATCATCAGTATTGTCAATCAGTTCGTTACATAAAGGATCGATACTTTAATTGGTTTTTTTGTATAATGTTAAAGATTGATAAATGATGCCATAATCGTAGGTTGTAGCCAGGTAGTCTCTTACTATTCAAATTAAGAAAAAGCCATAGGCTTTTTCCTGTTTGTAATAGAGTAATCCAGGTTGCAGTGGTAACTAGCAACCTAGTAAGAGACGATCACCTCCAATGTTAAGAAATATAAAAACCCATAACTCCCAAAAAAAAATTCAGATCAAAATAAGAAGTACACTATTAGAACCTCCTTGCCCAAAATTACATTAAAGAACGAACTTTAGTCCATAGTTTATATTGGAGGACGATCATTAGAAAAGCACACCATTGCATATATTGGACTGAGTTAGTTTTTCAGTTTAGAATCGCTAAAGTTATTATGGAAACTGCAAAAATATTTATGATATCTGAGCAATAATTTTAATCTTTTCATTCAAACTAACAAAATACCTGAAAATTTAAAAATTATTTTTACTTTTTGTTAGGTTATGGATACTCGATACGAGTCATAAGAAGTGTTAATTAGATGAAAATATTATTTCTTGTTTTGTAATAAGATGCCTTCTAAGCGAGTTATTATACGTAATTTAGAAAAACAGTACTATAAAAAAAAGATACGACATCTTGAAAAGAAAAAAGCAAAGGTATTCAACCGACCAGGCGTATCGAGAAGTAATCAAACAAAACAGCAAGATGTGTTATCACAATGATCCGGGTTGCAGCGGTAGCTAGCAACCTAGTAAGAGACGATCACGTCCAATGTTAAGAAATATAAAAACCCATAGCTCCTAAAAAGGGAGTCAGATCAAAACCAAAAAGTACACAAAACCAAAAAGTACAAAAAGTACCATTGCATACATTGGACTTAGTTAGCTACTTGATTATTTGAGGTTCGTCTCCTACTATTTCAAAGAAGAAAAAGCCGTGGGCTTTTTCCTGTTTGTAATTCGGGTTGCAGTGGTAGCTAGAAACCTTGTCCAGGTTGCAGCGGTAGCTATCAACCTAGTAAGAGATCCGGGTTGCAGCATTAGGTAGCAACCTAGTAAGAGACGATCACGTCCAATGTTAAGAAATATAAAAACCCACAGTTCCTAAAAAAGAGTCAGATCAAAACAATAAGTACACCATTAGAACCGCCTAGACCGAAACCCTTGTACAGGAAACTTTCTGTCCCTTGGCTTGAACAGCAAGGGAAATATAATGGCTTGAAAATCAAGAAAAGTGGCAGCTACTACAACATTCTTCCTAAACGGGATATTTTTTTCTTTTTTTCTTTTTTTCTTTGTTTCCAGAGTTACAATAAAGAACGATCTCTTGCCTATACCAAATTTTATACGCCACTTGATCCGGGTTGCAGCGGTAGCTAACAACCTAGTAAGAGACGATCACGTCCAATGTTTTGCCTGTTTTGCCAATGTCACGATTGTTTTGCCTGTTATTTCAAGCAAATTTATGGTCCTATGTCAATTTTAAATTCTTGGTCAACCTTCTTAAGACCATAGGCGTGTGTGCCTTGTTTGCCTCTTTTTTAAATTCTTGATCAGCATGCCTAAGACTCTAGGCAGGGGGCCTCTCAGACACCCCAGAACATCATAGGATTGCATATTAGTGCTTATAAAGGTTTTCCAAGCATGTACCTACACCTTAGCTAACGCTTTTTTATATTAGAGACAAATCTCTAATTTCGTGACAAATCTCTAACTTAGACACAAATCTCTAATTTAGAGATATGTCACGTCAACTTAGCGTGCCGAACATGTTCCCCCCCTCAACAGGGTCTTCTAGGCTCAAGGCTCTAGGCAGGCATGCCTTTCCAAAAACTAACCTGACAAGTATGTGTCCAATAAGAGAGTCATTCATACTCCTGCCATTTACCCGTGCCCCAGCCATTTAAACATTTGCCTCTCAATTACTTGGACTATCTGTCTTGGCTTTTCTCTGTCTACAATTACCCAGCCCAGTCTTGATGCAACCGATTGCCCAAAATACTTGATAAATTCAATTCAATGCCTTTCCAAAAACTAACCTGACAAGTATGTGTCCAATAAGAGAGTCATTCATACTGCTGCCATTTACCCGTGCCCCAGCCATTTAAACATTTGCCTCTCAATTACTTGGACTATATGTCTTGGCTTTTCTCTGTCTACAATTACCCAGCCCAGTCTTAATGCAACCGATTGCCCAAAATACTTGATAAATTCAATTCATACCTTACAAGTATGTGTCCATTCAGAGAGTCATTCATACTGCTGCCATTTACCCGGGCCCCAGCCATTTAAACATTTGCCTCTCAATTACTTGGACTATCTGTCTTGGATTATCTCTGTCTACAATTCCCCACCCCAGTGCTAATGCAACCGATTGCCCAAAATACTTTATAAATTAATTTAAAAATCACGGGACTCGGATTTTGAATTTAATTTATCAAGTATTTTGGGCAATCAGTTGCATCAAGACTGGGCGGGGTAATTGTAGACAGAGAAAAGCCAAGACAGATAGTCCAAGTAATTGAGAGGCAAATGTTTAAATGGCTGGGGCACGGGTAAATGGCAGGAGTATGAATGACTCTCTTATTGGACACAAACTTGTCAGGTTTATTGTCATACTTGTCAAGTATGTCTTGTCATACTTGTCGGGATATTTTTTTTTCTTTGTATCCAGAGATAGCTTGGCACTGGAACATCGTAGATGGTTGTTCAATAGCTCATTTAAAAGGAAATCTCTAGATCTAGCGTCTTTTGCACTTAATTTTTTTTCCGGGTTGCAGCGGTAGCTAGCAACCTAGTAAGAGACGATCACGTCCAATGTTAAGAAATATAAAAACCCATAGTTCCTAAAAAAGGAGTCAGATCAAAACAAAAAGTACACCATTAGAACCGCCTTGTCCGAAACCCCTGTATAGTAAACTTTATGTCCCTTGGCTTGAACAGCAAGGAGACTGGTGGCTAACACCAGTGCCTCGGACCACTTGGCCAGGCTGCCTCTCATAATTTGGGTTGCAGCAGTAGCTAGCAGCCTAGTAAGAGACGATCAGTCCAATGCTAAGAAATATAAAAGCCCAAAACTCCTAAACATAGAGTCAGATCAAAGCATTTACATTAAAGAACGATCTTCAGTCCATAGTAACTGAAGTGTTATAAGGAACCATTATAAAGATGATACTTACAGTAATCAAAGGTTTATATGTAAAGGGCGACATAATGTTTGCAGTGACAGTTAGCTATCTGGGCTATGATGTCATTTTCTCTCAGAGACGAGCTACTTATCTCTCATCATATATATTTTAAATATCCAAATAGAAAAACTTGTAACAGTAAAGTGGGTATTGCCACGTCTAGAAAAATTCGGGACTGAGGTTCGGTCCTAGCTGTTGCAAGGATTACAGTAAATAATATCGTTATCGTCATGTTCCTATGAACTAATGAGATTAGTTTGCTTACCCGCAAATGATCCTGCGGGTCTTCATTCAGCAAAGTAATTTCAAGTCGTTGATCTTTTTGAAAATAAGGAATACCACATTAAGTTTGCCGTAGAAAATATCCGGGTTACAGCGGTAGCTAGCAACCTAGTAAGAGACGATGACGTCCAATGTTAAGAAATATAAAAACCCCTAACTCTTAAAATTAGAGTCAGATCAAAGCAAAAAGTACACTATTAGAACCGCCTTGTCCAAAACCCCTATAAAGGAAACTTACCACCCTTTGGCTTGAATAACAAAGAAAATATATTGGCTTGAAAATCAAGAAAATTGACTTTAACCACGTGATTTTCCACAAACAGGATATTTTTTTCTTTCTACTTTTTTTTTCCTCAGCTAGCTGTTCACTGGAAAATCATAGAGAGTTGTATAATAGCTCATTTTAAATCTGGGTTGCAGCGGTAGCTAGCAACCTAGTAAGAGACGATCACGTCCAATGTTAAGAAATATAAAAACCCATAGTTCCTAACAAAGGAGTCAGATCAAAACAAAAAGTACACCATTAGAATAGAACCACCTTGTCCGAAACCCCTGTATAGGAAACTTTTTGTCCCTTGGCTGGAACAGCAAGGGAAATATATTGGCTTGAAAATCAAGAAAATTGGCAGCTACAACAATATTCTGCCTAAACGGGATATTTTTTTTTCTTTCTTTTCCACAGATAGCTTGGCACTGGAACATCCTAGAGGGTTGTTCAATAGCTCATTTTAAAAGAAATTAGTTGGGTTAAAAATCTATAGTAACTAAAATAAATTATTTCTAAAAGAGAATAAATTTTTCCAACAAAAACTGCATTTTTGATGTCTTTTCACACTGCAGTCTTTCAAACATAATCGTATACCAGCGGTAAGATTTGAACCCACGCCTCCGAGGAGACTGGTGGCTAACACCAGAGCCTTGGACCACTCGGCCAGGCTGCCTTTCATAATTTGGTTTGCAGCAGTAGCTAGCAATTTATCCGGGTTGCAGCGGTAGCAAGCAACCTAGTAAGAGACGATCACGTCCAATGTTAAGAAATATAAAAACCCATAGTTCCTAACAAAGGAGTCAGATCAAAACAAAAAGTACACCATTAGAACTGCCTTGTCAGAAACCCCTGTATAGTAAACTTTCTGTCCCTTGGCTTGAACAGCAAGGGAAATATATTGGCTTGAAAATCAAGACAATTGACTTTAACCACGTTATTCTCCCAAAACGGGATATTTTTTTTTTCTTTCTTTTCCACAGATAGCTTGGCACTGGAACATAGAGGGTTGTTCAATGGCTCATTTTAAAGGAAATTAATTGGGTTAAAAATCTATAGTAACTAAAATAAATTATTTCTAAAAGAAAAATACCAGCGGTAAGATTTGAACCCACGCCTCCGAAGAGACTGGTGGCTTACACCAGTGCCTTGGACCACTCGGCCAGGCTGCCTCTCATAAAAAAATATGGATGTGAATTTGGGTTGCAGCAGTAGCTAGCAACCTAGTAAAAGACGATCAGTCCACCGCTAAGAAATATAAAAACCCAAAACTCCTAAAAATAGAGTCAGATCAAAGCAAAAGTACATCATTAGAACTACCTTGTCTGAAACCGTACTAGATAAATAATGAATGTCGTCATAGTTTTATATTAGACCTATGACATGAATAGAAAAACACGAAATTATATTGTTGTTTCTGAAGACGTCATGAAATAATACCATTGCGCAATGACGTCATGAAATAAAATCATTAGGCCATGACGTCATAATTACTACTTAAGAACGACAAAGATGTAAATGGTCTCATTCGTAAATTACATAATGGTTAGATCAAAGCAAGCTGCAAGCAAGTGAAAAAAACAGTATTACACAGACAACAGATATAGTATCTTGAAAAGAAAAAAGCAAAGGTATTCAACCGACCAGGCGTATCGAGAAGTAATCCGGGTTGCAGTGGTAGCTAGCAACCTATTAAGAGACGATCACGTCCAATGTTAAGAAATATAAAAACCCATAGTTCTTAAAAAAAGAGTCAGATCAAAACAAAAAGTACACCATTAGAACCGCCTTGTCCGAAACCCCTTCATAGTAAAATTTCTTTCCTTGGATTGAACAGCAAGGGAAATATATTGGCTTGAAAATCAAGAAAAGTGGCAGCTACTACAACATTCTGCCTACACGGGATATTTTTTTTCTTTTTTTCTTTTTTTTTTCTTTTTTTGTATCCAGAGATAGCTTGGCACTGGAACATCGTAGAGGGTTGTTCAATAGCTCATTTTAAAGGAAATTAATTGGGTTAAAAATCTATAGTAACTAAAATAAATTATTTCTAAAAGAGAATAAATTTTTCCACCAAAAACTGCATTTTGATGTCTTTTCACACTGCAGTCTTTCAAATATAATCGTATACCAGCGGTAAGAATTGAACCCACGCCTCTGAAGAGACTGGTGGCTAACACCAGTGCCTTGGACCACTCGGCCAGGCTGCCTCTCATAAATAAATATATATGTGAATTTGGGTTGCAGCAGTAGCTAGCAACCTAGTAAGAGACGATCAGTCCAATTATAATAAAGAACGACCTCTTGCCTATACTAAATCTTATACGCCACTGAATTATAGTATAGGTTAGGAATTCAACAGATAGCTTTGCACTGGAATATCGAAGAGAGTTCTTCCATGGCTCACTTTAAAGGAAATTAATGGGGCTAAAAACCTTTTGTAATTAAAACAAATTATTTTTATTACAATAAGAAATTCTAATTATATTCCTTAAGAAATCATCATAAGTAAAAATTACCCATACGAAAATTGAACTCAGGCCAACTGGTTGAGAGCTATCCCAACCTCTAGACCACATAGGATATATTGAAATATCCGATTAATGAAGTTTATGTTAAAGAATTTATAATAAAGAACGACCTCTTGCCTATGCTAATCCGGGTTGCAGCGGTAGCTAGCAACCTAGTAAGAGACGATCGCGTCCAATGTTAAGAAATATAAAAGGCCATAGCTCTTTAAAAAAGAGTAAGATCAAAACAAAAAGTACACCATTAGAACCGGCAAGTCCGAAACCCATATATCGGAAGCTTTCTGTCCCTTGGCTTGAACAGCAAGGGAAATATATTGGCTTGAAAATCAAGAAAAGTGGCAGCTACTACAACATTCTGCCTAAACGGGATATTTTTTTTTCTTTTTTTCTTTTTTTCTTTTGTATCCAGAGATAGCTTGGCACTGGAACATCGTTGAGAGTTGTTCAATGGCTCATTTTAAAGGAAAATAATTTGGTTAAAAATCTATAGTAACTAAAATAAATTATTTTTAAAAGAGAATAAATTTTTCCGCCAAAAACTGCATGTTTGATGTCTTTTCACACTGCAGTCTTTCAAACATAATCGTATACCAGCGGTAAGATTTGAACCCACGCCTCCGAAGAGACTGGTGGCTAACACCAGTGCCTTGGCTCACTCGGCTAGGCTGCCTCTCATAAATAATATATATGTTATAATAAGGAATGAACTCTAGCCTATAGTAACTAAAATACTAAAATGATCAAACAGTTTGTGGTAACGAACTGTATAGTTAGAGCGACTCGTCTCAATAGTAACCGAACTTTTAAAAAACAGAATTGTGATATCTGGGTTGCAGCGGTAGCTAGCAATCTGGGTTGCAGCGGTAGCTATCAACCTAGTAAGAGACGATCACCTACAATGTTAAGAAATATAAAACCCCCCAACTACTAAAAAAAGAGTCAGATCAAAACAAAAAGTACACCATTAAAAACTAATTGTCAGAATCATATATAAAGGAAACTTACCGCCCTTTGGATTGAATAAAAAAGAAAATATATTTTATTTAAAATCAAGAAAATTTACTTTTACCACGTTATTCTCCACAAACGGGATATTTTTTTCTTTCCGCTTTTTTTTCCTGCTCAGCTAGCTGGGCACTGGAAAAATATAGAGAGCTGTATAATAGCTCATTTTAAAGTAAATTGCAAAATCTAGTCACTTTTGTAATTAAAAATAAAATACTTTTTAAAGTAGAATCAATTTTGTCAAAAAATTGCATTTTTGATATATTTTCTTACTGCAGATTTTCAAAGATATTTGAATTTTGAAGCAATCAAACAGTTCATGGTAATGAACTCTTTAGTAATAATAGCTACTTGTCTCAATAGTAACCGAAACTCCTGGAACCAAAATTTTCTTTTTTGGCTTAATCGCTAAAATTATTATGTAAACTGCAAAAATATTTATGATGTCTAATCAGTAATTGTAAGTTCTTAATTTAAACTTCAAAAATACATGAACATTTTATAATTAGTTTTACTTTTTGTCTCCTGGACGAAAATTTTTTTTCATCTCAGTTCAAAGTTATTATTGTATCCTGGAACTAAACTTTTTTTGGTTTTTTCCGGGTTGCAGAGGTAGCTAGCAACCTAGTAGGAGACGATCACGTCCAATGTTAAGAAATATAAAAACCCATAGTTCCTAAAAAAACAGTCAGATCAAAACAAAAAGTACACCATTAGAACCGTCTTGTCCGAAACCCCTGTATAGGAAACTTTCTGTCCCTTGGCTTGAACAGCAAGGGAAATATATTAGCTTGAAAATCAAGAAAATTGACTTTAACCACGTTATTCTCCCCAAACGGGATATTTTTTTCTTTTTTTTTCTTTTTTTTTTCTTTTTTTGTATCCAGAGATAGCTTGGCACTGGAACATCGTAGAGGGTTGTTCAATAGCTCATTTTAAAGGAAATTAATTGGGTTAAAAATCTATAGTAACTAAAATAAATTATTTATAAAAGAGAATAAATTTTTCCAATAAAAACTGTATTTTTGTACAATAAAGAACGACACCTAGCCCATGTTAACTGAAACATAAATAGGGATTATGTAATTACATAAAGGATCGATAACATTTATGGTAAATGGGGCCTAAGCTACTTTCAGTGGATATAGTTGAAGCCGAGTAAAGAGCAAACCATGGCACATAGTAACTAAACGTTAAGATAATAAATTCAACTTTTAAATGGAAGTTTGGTACGTGACTCTTTCAAGGTCGTCTCTTACTATTCCAAATAAGAAAAAGCCATGGGTTTTTTCCTGTTTGTCACAGTCAGAACCGAAGTCTATCTCATAGTAAGTGATCCAACAGGGAAAAGAAAAAGATCAATCGTTACCACAGAGTGTGTTGAACTCAAATATAAAAAAGAACGACCTCTTACCTATATTAATTTATATTCTTTATAAATTATATAAATGAATATTCTTATTAGCTTGTGTAAACTGCAAAAATATCCATGGTATCTGAGCAATAGTTTGAATATTTCAATACAAGCTAGAAAAATACCTTAAAATGTTAAAATTAGTTTTATTTTTGGTTAGGTTCTAACTACCCGATGTGGGATTGACTATGTAGTTTAAGACCAAAAAATTCCATTTTTTAATATATCTTATTTTTCAGTTTATAATCGCTAAAGTTATTATGTAAACTGCAAAAATATTTGCAGTAAATTACAATAAAGAACGACACCTAGCCCATATTAACTCAAACAGAAATAGATATTATGTAATTTCCCTCAGTATCATGGCTGTAGAGATGGCTGAAAACTAGTCCGGGTTGCAGCGGTAGCTAGCAACCTAGTAAGATACATTGAACTTAGTTAGCTACTGGATGTGTTAAGATTCGTCTCTTACTATATCAAAGAAGAAAAAGCCGTAGGCTTTTTCCTGTTTGTAATATGGTTTATTTTGTTAATTATAGCAAATCCTATGTAGGGGTATCGGACAAGACGGTTCTAAAAGTAAACTTTTTGTACCGTGATTACAATAAAGAATGAACTCTTGCCTATACAAACTTGTGTAGTTATAAGTAAATATTACATAAAGGACTGATATTTTACAGTAAGTAAGAGACGATCACGTCCAATGTTAAGAAATATAAAAACCCATAGCTCCTAAAAAAGGAGTCAGATCAATTACAGTAAGGAACGATCTCTCGCCCTTAGTAACTGATATATAGTGGTTCCAGGGGTATATAATAAAGAACGACCTCTTGCCTATACTGAATTATATAGGCCACTTAACTATAGTATAGGTTTGTAAATTTTACATAAAGGACTGATATTGTTAATTTTTGTAAAGAACTAATTCTAGGCCATAGTGACTAATTTGTTTAAATCTGGGTTGCAGCGGTAGCTAGCAACCTAGTAAGAGACGATCACGTCCAATGTTAAGAAATATAAAAACCCATAGTTCCTAACAAAGGAGTCGGATCAAAACAAAAAGTACATTATAATAAAGAACGAACTCTTCCCTATACTAACTTGCATACGCAACTTCACTATACTTAAGATTACAGTATTTATATTATACATCATTATAAATTATAAAAGGTTCAAATGTTCGAAGATTATAGAGTTAAAAATTTTCCCACACCGGGAATCGAACCCGAGCCTGTTAAGTGAAAGTTAACTATCCTAGCCACTAGACCATATGGAACCATAAAGAAGTATGATTTAAGAGCCATATGTATATTATTATTTCACCATACCAATTATAATCCGGGTTGCAGTGGTAGCTAGCAACCTAGTAAGAGACGATCACGTCCAATGTTAAGAAATATAAAAACCCATAGTTCCTAATCCGGGTTGCAGCGGTAGCTAGCAACCTAGTAAGAGACGATCACCTCCAATGTTAAGAAATATAAAACCCCCCAACTCCTAAAAAAGAGTCAGATCAAAACAAAAAGTACACCATTAGAACCACCTTGTCCGAATGCTCTATAAAGGAAACTTACCGCCCTTTGGCTTGAATAACAAAGAAAATATATTGGCTTGAAAATCAAGAAAATTGACTTTTACCACGTTATTCTCCACAAACAGGATATTTTTTCTTTCCGCTTTTTTTTCCTGCTCAGCTAGCTGGGCACTGGAAAATCATAGAGAGCTGTATAATAGCTCATTTTAAAGGAAATTGCAACATCTAGTCACTTTTGTATTTAAAAATAAAATACTTTTTAAAGTATTTTTGTCAAATAATAATACTTTTTTGTCAAATAATATTTATTTTTGATGTATTTTCATACTGCAGTCTTTTCAAAGATATTTGAATTTTGATTATAATAAAGATCCAACTCTTGCCTATACTAACTGGTATGGGTCGCTTAAGTATAGTGTAGGATTGTAAAGTTATATTTAAAGTCAACAAATTAAAAATTCTCTACAACGGGGAATCGAACCCTGATGGCCCTCGTGACAAGCGGTTATGTTTACCATTGTACTATTGGATACTCATGATGAATATGTTACATATAAGACATGATAAAAATGGTTAACTTACTAAGAAAATTAAATAAGGAATCGGTCTGGTTAATTATAAATGGGGATTATGTAAGTTTCATCGATAGCATGGCTGTAGAGATGGCCAAAACCTAGTAAAGAATAAATCGTGGCACATCCGGGTTGCAGTGGTAGCTAGCAACCTAGTAAGAGACGATCACGTCCAATGTTAAGAAATATAAAAACCCATAGCTCCTAAAAAAGGAGTCAGATCAAAACAAAAAGTACACCATTAGAACCGCCTTGTCCGAAACCCCTGTATAGGAAACTTTCTGTCCCTTGGCTTGAACAGCAAGGGAAATATATTGGCTTGAAAATCAAGAAAATTGACTTTAACCACGTTATTCTCCCCAAACGGGATATTTTTTTCTTTTTTTTTTCTTTTTTTTCTTTTTTTGTATCCAGAGATAGCTTGGCACTGGAACATCGTAGAGGGTTGTTCAATAGCTCATTTTAAAGGAAATTAATTGGGTTAAAAATCTATAGTAACTAAAATAAATTATTTCTAAAAGAGAATAAATTTTTCCAATAAAAACTGTATTTTTGTACAATGAAGAACGACACCTAGCCCATGTTAACTGAAACATAAATAGGGATTATGTAATTACATAAAGGATCGATAACATTTATGGTAAATGGGGCCTAAGCTACTTTCAGTGGATATAGTTGAAGCCGAGTAAAGAGCAAACCATGGCACATAGTAACTAAACGTTAAGATAATAAATTCAACTTTTAAATGGAAGTTTGGTACGTGACTCTTTCAAGGTCGTCTCTTACTATTCTCTAATAAAGAACGAACTCTTGCCTATACTAAATAAACCTATACTAGTTAATGATATAGTAACGATATGGTTTTATTGATGGCTGAATTACAAATTAAATAAAATGATCCCGGGTGGCAATGAACCACCAACTTTTCACTTAAAGGCCGAACTCGCTTGCCACTTGGACTATGACATCCTTAATTAAAATTGTAAAATTAACATTCCATAAGAACTGTCCACTGGGATTTGAACTCGAATCGCAGGATTCAAAGTCTTAAGTGGTAACCACTACACCAAGAAACGTTCATATAACAAAGAATTTTAACCGTATATGATATTACAATAAAGAACGACACCTAGCCCATATTAACTGAAACATAAACGGGGATTATGTAATTTCCATCAGTATCAAGGCTTTAGAGATGGCCGAAACCTAGTCTGGGTTGCTGCGGTAGCTAGCAACCTAGTAAGATGCATTGAACTTAGTTAGCTACTTGAAGTTTTAAGATTCGTCTCTTACTATTTCAAATATGGTTATAACCATAGTAAGTGAAATATTAATTGATAGTAGTAGCCTGAGATTTAAAGGCAGTGTTATCATCGGTAAACTTTTCTAGGGTAGGTTTTATTATTAATCAAAAATCATCTCTGGTAATTATAAAAGCTGGGCCTGTCCGGGACTTGAACCCTGAACCTCCTTCGCCCAAAACAGGATCAAAAATTTCGTGGTAACGAACCTATATAATAAGAGCGACCCGTCTCAATAGTAACCGAAACCCTAAAAAATTCACAGTAAAGAACGAACTTCAGCCCATAGTAAATAAAATAAGATTATAATTTATGACTCAAACAAGTAATTTGTTTTCTTTGGTCTAAAATACTTTCAGCGGTTGGATTCAAACCCATGCCTCAGAAGTAACGGGTGGCTAGCACCAGCACCTTAAACCACCCGTCCACGCTGCCTCGCATAACTATGAATATTTTATAATAAAAAACACTACGAATATCCGGGTTGCAGCGGTAGCTAGCAACCTAGTAAGAGACGATCACGTCCAATGTTAAGAAATATAAAAACCCATAGTTCCTAACACAGGAGTCAGATCAAAACAAAAAGTACACCATTAGAACCGCCTTGTCCGAAACCCCTGTAAAGGAAACTTTCAGTCCCTTGGATTGAACAGCAAGGGAAATATATTGACTTGAAAATCAAGAAAAGTGGCAGCTACTACAATATTCTGCCTAAACGGGATATTTTTTTCTTTTTTTTCTTTTCCACAGATAGCTTGGCACTGGAACATCGTAGAGGGTTGTTCAATAGCTCATTTTAAAGGAAATTAATTGGGTTAAAAATCTATAGTAACTAAAATAAATTATTTTAAAACAGAATAAATTTTTCCACCAAAAACTGCACTTTTAATGTCTTTTCACACTGCAGTCTTTCAAACATAATTGTATACCAACGGTAAGATTTGAACCCACGCCTTGTCTTGTCTGAAACCTTACTAGATAAATAATGAATGTCGTCATAGCTTTATATTAGAGCTATGACGTGAATAGAAAAACACGATATTATTTTGTGGTTTCTGAAGACGTCATGAAATAATATCATTGCGCCATGACGTCATGAAATATAATAAAGAACGACCTCTTACCTATACTAAATTTTATACGCCACTTAACTATAGCATAGGCTAGTACAGTTATTATATTTAAGGCCAATATATTAAAAATTTCCACTAAAAGACGGTCATTGGAATAAAAACCCAATACATACATTTGATTTAGTTAGCTACTTGATTGTTTGAGGCTAGTCTCTTACTATTTCAAAGAAGAAAAAGCCATAGGCTTTTTCCTGTTTGTAATCAATTAGAAAGAGTTCTACCTTTAATGTAATGTAATTACATGAAGGATCGATGTGGTTCATTATAAATTATAAAAGGTTTAGAGCTTCTTATGTTCGAAGATTATAGAGTTAAAAATTTTCCAATACCGGGAATCGAACCCGGGCCTTCTAGATGAAAGCCAGTTATCCTATCCGCTACACCATCTGGGACTATAAAACAGCATGTTTTAAGAACCATATGCATATTATTATTTCATCGTATTTTCCGGGTTGCAGCGGTAGCTAGCAATCTGGGTTGTTATAATAAAGATCGAACTCTTCCCTATACTAACTTGCATAGGCAACTTCACTATATTTAAGATTACAGTATTTATATTATACATCATTATAAATTATAAAAGGTTCAAATGTTAGAAGATTATAGGGTTAAAAATTTTCCCACACCGAGAATCGAACCCGGGCCTGTTAAGTGAAAGTTAACTATCCTAGCCACTAGTTATAATAAAGATCGAACTCTTCCCTATACTAACTTGCATAGGCAACTTCACTATAGTTAAGATTACAGTATTTATATTATACATCATTATAAATTATAAAAGGTTCAAATTGTTCGAAGATTATAGAGTTAAAAATTCTCCACACTGGGAATCGAACCCGGGCCTGTTGAGTGAAAGTTTTACAGTAAAGAACGATCTCTCGCCCATAGTAACTGATATACGGTGGTTTCAGGGGTAGCTACAAGCTATCCAGAATCTAGCAGTATCCGGGTTGCAGCAGCAGCTGTCAGCCGGAATTTCTTTGCTTAACAACAAAGAAATTATGTCGGCTTGTTATTAAACCAGAACCTAACAAAAAATAAAACTAATTTTAAAATTTTTAGATATTTTTCCAGTTTTACAGTAAAGAAAGAATTTCAGCCCATAGTAACTAAAACAAGATTATAATTTTAGACTCAAACTAGTATTTGCAATAAGGAACAAACTGTAACCCATAGTAACTGAAGTATTAAATCAAACAGTTTTTGGTCACCAGGGTTGCAGCGGTGGCTAGCAACCTAGTAAGAGACGATCACGTCCAATGTTAAGAAATATAAAAACCCATAGTTCCTAAAAAAGGAGTCAGATCAAAACAAAAAGTAAACCATTAGAACCGCCTTGTCCGAAACCCCTGCATAGTAAAATTTCTGTCCCTTGGCTTGAACAGCAAGGGAAATATATTGGCTTGAAAAGCAAGAAAAGTGGCAGCTACTACAACATTCTGCCTAAACGGGATATTTTTTTCTTTTTTTTTCTTTTTTTTCTTTTTTTGTATCCAGAGATAGCTTGGCACTGGAACATCGTAGAGGGTTGTTCAATAGCTCATTTTAAAGGAAATTAATTGGGTTAAAAATCTATAGTAACTAAAATAAATTATTTCTAAAAGAGAATAAATTTTTCCACCAAAAACTGCATTTTGATGTCTTTTCACACTGCAGTCTTTCAAACATAATCGTATACCAGCGGTAAGAATTGAACCCACGCCTCTGAAGAGACTGGTGGCTAACACCAGTGCCTTGGACCACTCGGCCAGGCTGCCTCTCATAAATAAATATATATGTGAATTTGGGTTGCAGCAGTAGCTAGCAACCTAGTAAGAGACGATCAGTCCAATGCTAAGAAATATAAAAACCCAAAACTCCTAAAAATAGAGTCAGATCAAAACAAAAGTACATCATTAGAAATACCTTGTCTGAAACCCTACTAGATAAATAATGAACGTCATCATAGTTTTATATTAGAGCTATGACGTGAATAGAGTGACGTCATAATTAGTATATAATCCGGGTTGCAGCGGTAGCTAGCAACCTAGTAAGAGACGATCACGTCCAATGTTAAGAAATATAAAAACCCATAGCTCCTAAAAAATTTACAGTAAAGAACGAACCTCCAGCCCATAGTAACTAAAATAAGATTATAATTAATATTAAAGATAGATAAATGATGTCATAAGCGTAGGTTGTAGCCAGGCCATCTCTTATTATTCCAATTAAGAAAAAGCCATAGGCTTTTTCCTGTTTGTAATACAGTAAGGTAAAATAAAGAACGAACTCTAGCCTATATTTTATATTAAAGGACGATTACAGTAATACGGGTTGCAGCATGACAGCGCAGGGATGCCAAAAACAGAAGGAACACGCAGAAATAACGTTTAGGGGTTATTTGGGTGAAACCGTTTTAGACATTTTAGGGAATTATTTCGGCGAAACAATTAGAGACATTTTAAAAGATGATTTTAGAAGATGTTTTAGAAGAGGATTTGAGGGTGAAACTCTGTGGTCGTTATAATACAAAAGTATTATATGTATTCGGGGTAGTGTTCGTCGACCTCACGACACTGTTCAAATGGAACTTTTGTATTATAACGCCCACAGAGTTTCACCCTCAAATCCTCTTCTAAAACATCTTCTAAAATCATCTTTTAAAATGTCTTCAAATTACTAATCATATTTCAAATTACTAGGAAACTCTTTCCCGCGTTAATCTCTTCATCTTACAAACAATTCTCCTTTCATGAATCAATAATTGCCCTTAGAAACAATACATTAATTCCCCTTTCATGACAAATCAATCATGTTTGACATCACCCGTCAGACATTAAAAAATTTCTCCCAGAAACAATTTCCCTGGACGAAAATCAAAGACATTAATAAACTTCATCCCGGAAACAATTCTGCTGGACGAACTCCAAAGACATTAATAAACTTTGCCTGGAAACAATTTGGTGTGGGATTGGCTTTGGAAATTTAGGTCATTGACCCACTTCGATTATGCAATCATTCGCCCTGGGGATTCCATGCCCATATTTGGTGTTCTGATAGGAGTATAAGATAGCTTTCTACTGGAAACTTCCTGTTATTTTGCTTGAACAGCAAGGGAAATATATTAGCTTGAAAATCAAACAAAGTGGCAGCTACTACAGCATTCTGCCCAAACGGCATTTTTTTTTATCTTTTCTTCTTTTCCACAGATAGCTTGCCACTGGAACATCGTAGAGAGTTGCTCAATAGCTCATTTAAAAGGAAATTAGTAGATCCAATCTAATTTGTAATAAAAATTATTTATTTTACATCAAATCAATTTTTTCTCTAAAAACTACATTTTTATTGCCAATCTTGATGAATGACGTCATACTTGTGGGTAGTAACCCTATATGAAGTAGCAAGTGAATGCAATATTTATACTTTCTTATATTTTGACAAGATAATATAAGACATACATATTGGATCGACATACTTCGTTATAAATGGGGACTATGTAATTTTCAACAGATACCACGTATGAATTGTAAAAAAAAAAAAAAGTGTTAAAACTAGGTACAAAACAACCATTATAGTTTTACCTTTTTCAGATTTATAAATAAATAAATCTGAAAGTACTAATAAAATACCAAACATAGCCAGGAAAAAATGTTCGCACAATTTCCAGATTAGGTTTGACGAAAACCCTAAATTCCATATAAGAGCAACAACTCCGCCGGAACAACTCAACAAAATAATTAAGGTGCAGCAAACATATACCAAATAGCCAAAAAAATCTGGAATGTCATCCATGTAATCTTGGATATCCATGTCATCCATGTCATCATCTATGGATATAATGTCATCCATGTTATCTGTTATTTTTTGAACTCTATTTTGTTTGCCAGACGTTTTATCTCTTTTTATATCCAGTTTTGTCAATGTTAATATGATTCCTGTAAAATCGCGTGTCGAGTAGTTATAACTTAGAAAAAAAAAAAATGATTTGAAAAATTTAAGTTGTTCTTCTAGTTTTAATTAAAAATTTAAAATTATTACTCGGACACAATAAATATTTTTGCCGTTTACATAATAACTTCAGCAATTCTGAACTGAGAACTAAAATAAAATATAATTATCATGGCTAAAGATAAACGTGTATAAATAGTGTTTACAATAAAGAAGGAACTCTAACTCTAACAATTTTATTTAACTGTAAACTGCAAAAGTATTTATGGTTTTTGAGCAATAATTTTAATTTTTTAGTTCAAACAAAACAACTACCTAAAAATTTTTAAATTAGTTTGGTTTTCCTTTTGCTTCAAGTGACTTATTACCTCACTTTAAGGGGTGAAAATTACATTAAAAGACGATCAATGAAATACAAAACCATTCCATACATTGGATTTACTTAGCTACTTGATTGTTTGAGTTTCGTCTCTTACTATTTAAAAGACCATATATCAGTTGTATTTGTAGTTAAATAATCCGGGTTGCAGCGGTAGCTAGCAACCTAGTAAGAGACGATCACCTCCAATGATAAGAAATATAAAACCCCCCAACTCCTAAAAAAAGAGTCAAATCAAAACAAAAAGTACACCATTAGAACCGCCTTGTCCGAATCCTCGATATAGGAAACTTACCGCCCTTCGGCTTGAATAACAAAGAAAATATATTGGCTTGAAAATCAAGAAAATAGACTTTTACCACGTTATTCTCCACGAACGGGATATTTTTTTCTTTCCGCTTGATTTTTCTCCTCAGCTAGCTGGGCACTGGAAAATCATAGAGAGCTTTATAATAGCTCATTTTAAAGGAAATTGCAACATCTAGTCACTTTTGTAATTAAAAATAAAATACTTTTTAAAGTAGAATCAAATTTGTCAAAAAAATTGCATTTTTGATGTATTTTCATACTGCAGTCTTTTCAAAGATATTTGAATTTTGAAGCAATATTATAATTAAGAACGACCTCTTGCCTACACTAAATTTTATACGCCACTTAATTATAGTATAGGTTAGTAATTCAACAGATATCTTGGAACTGGAACATCGTAGAGAGTTGTTCATTGGCTCATTTTAAAGAAAATTAATGGGGTTAAAAACAGTTTGTAATTAAAACAAATTATTTTTATCCGGGTTGCAGCGGTAGCTAGCAACCTAGTAAGAGACGATCATGTCCAATGTTAAGAAATAAAAAAAACCATAGCTCCTAAAAAAGCAGTCAGATCAAAACAAAAAGTACACCATTAGAACCACCTTGTCCGAAACCCCTATAAAGGGAATTTACCGCCCTTCGGCTTGAATAACAAAGAAAATATATTGGCTTGAAAATCAAGAAAATTAACTTTAACCACGTTATTCTCCACAAACGGGATATTTTTTTCTTTTTTTTCTTCTTCTTCTTTTCCACAGATAGCTTGGCACTGGAACATCGTAGAGAGTTGTTCAATGGCTCATTGTAAAGGAAATCTCTAGATCTAGCGCCTTTTGCACCAAATTTTTTTTAATTAATTATTTTTTACGAAAAACTTAATTTTTTATATACAATATTGATCAATGACGTCATAGTCGTTGGATGTAGTTAGTACATAAAAAGCTCGATCATTGAATTTAAGCTGAAACTAAGTAAAGGACAATTATGCCTCCATATATTCACAGTGATGTATGAGATTTCCCATTACACCTTTATACCTTGGAAGCTTTTCACTAAACAAGCAACATTTCTTTTGGATATTACTATGAAGTTTTGTGAAAGCATCTCTAGATGACTTTTCAACAAAATCCATTCTTTCAGAGATAATTTTAATCTTTAATTTTGAATATTTTTCGTAATTCCGGTAAAACATTCGTAAAATTTTTCTCAATTTACAAAGATCAGCCTGTGCGTTCTCTGCAGCTTGTGTAAACTGCAAAAATATCCATGGTATCCGAGCAATAGTTTGAATATTTCAATTCAAGCTAGAAAAATACCTTAAAATGTTAAAATTAGTTTTATTTTGGTTAGGTTCTAACTAAACCGATGTGGGATTTACTATGTATTTTCAGACCAAAAAATTCAATTTTTCAATATATCCGGGTTGCAGCGGTAGCTATCAACCTAGTAAGAGACGATCACGTCCAATGTTTACAGTAAAGAACGATCTCCCGCCCATAGTAACTGATATACGGTGGTTCCAGGGTTCCGGGTTGCAGCGGTAGCTAGCAACCTAGTAAGAAACGATCACGTCCAATATTAAGAAATATAAAAACCCATAGTTCTTAAAAAAAGAGTCAGATCAAAACAAAAAGTACACCATTAGAACCGCCTTGTCCGAAACCCCTGCATAGTAAAATTTCTGTCCCTTGGCTTGAACAGCAAGGGAAATATATTGGCTTGAAAATCAAGAAAAGTGGCAGGTACTACAACATTCTGCCTAAACGGGATATTTTTTTCTTTTTTTTTCTTTTTTTTTCTTTTTTCTTTTCCACAGATAGCTTGGCACTGGAACATCGTAAAGGGTTGTTCAATAGCGCATTTTCAAGGAAATTAATTGGGTTAAAAATCTATAGTAACTAAAATAAATTATTTCTAAAAGAGAATAAATTTTTCCACCAAAAACTGCATTTTTGATGTCTTTTCACACTGCAGTCTTTCAAACATAATCGTATACCAGCGGTAAGAATTGAACCCACGCCTCTGAAGAGACTGGTGGCTAACACCAGTGCCTTGGACCACTCGGCCAGGCTGCCTCTCATAAATAAATATATATGTGAATTTGGGTTGCAGCAGTAGCTAGCAACCTAGTAATAGACGATCAGTCCAATGCTAAGAAATATAAAAACCCAAAACTCCTAAAGATAGAGTCAGATCAAAACAAAAGTACATCATTAGAAATACCTTGTCTGAAACCCTACTAGATAAATAATGAACGTCATCATAGTTTTATATTAGAGCTATGACGTGAATAGAGTGACGTCATAATTAGTATATAAGGAAAGTCAAAACTGAAAATTCTCTCATTCTTGATTAGAATAATGGTTAGATCGAAGCAAGCTATACGCAATTTGAAGAAAGAGTACTACACAAACAACAGAGCTAGTATCTTGAAAAGAGAAAAGCAAAGGTATTCAACCGACCAGGCGTATCGAGAAGTAATAATTGAGAGAGCAAAACAAAGGTATTCAACCGACCAGGCGTATCGAGAAGTAATAATTGAGAGAGCAAAAGAAAACAGCAAGATGTATTATCACAATGATGAAGATTATAGACATGCAAAAATTGAGACAGCCAAACAAAAGATCAAGGAACGGTATGGTAATGATGAACATTACAGAGAAGCAAGAATTGAGCAGGCTAAACAAAAGATCAAGGAGCGTTATCACAATGATAAACTTTATAGAGAAGCAACAATTGAGCAGGCTAGACAAAAGAGCAGGGAACGTTATCACAATGATGAAGATTATACAATAAAGAACGACACCTAGCCCATATTAACTGAAACATAAATAGCGATTATGTAATTTCCATCATCCGGGTTGCAGCGGTAGCTAGCAACCTAGTAAGAGACGATCACGTCCAATGTTAAGAAATGTAAAAACCCATAGTTCCTAAAAAAGGAGTCAGATCAAAACAAAAAGTATACCATTAGAACCGCCCTGTCCGAAACCCCTGTATAGGAAACTTTCTGTCATTTGGCTTGAACAGCAAGGGAAATATATTGGCTTGAAAATCAAGAAAAGTGGCAGCTACTACAACATTCTGCCTAAACGGTATATTTTTTTTCTTTCTTGTTATCCAGAGATAGCTTTGCACTGGAACATCGTAGAAAGTTGTTCAATGGCTCATTTTAAAGGAAATTAATTGGGTTAAAAACCTTATGTAACTAAAACAAATTAAAACAGGATAAATTTCCCCACTAAAAACTGTATTTTTGATGTCTTTCTATAATGCTGTCTTTTCAAAGACATTTGATTTTTGTTTTTGAAGCAATCAAACAGTTCGTGGTAAGGTTGTATTTTAAACTTTGTATTCCATAGAAAGCTTAGCACTGGAACATCGTAGAGAGTTGTTCAATGGATCATTTTAAATTATAATAAAAAAAGTATATTTTACCGAATATCTACTAATAACCATATATGACGTAATAAGTGACATGACGTAATATCTAAAACCTATTGTGTACTAATAACCATATATGACTTAAATAGCGACGTGACGTAAAAATTGAAAAAATTAATTTTTATTTTATTTTCGTTTTTAGTTCAGAATCACTAAAGTTATAAACTGCAAAAATATTTATGGTGTCTGAACAATAGTTTTAATCTTTTAATTTAGACTAGAAAAATACCTGAAAATTTAAAAATTAGTTTAATTTTTTGTTAGGTTCTTGATACTTGATACGTGACATAAAAATATTCAACTAATGGTTACATAATGGTTTCAATCAAGCAATCTACACGCAAGTTAAAAAAACAGTATTACCAAAAAAACAGAGATATCTTGAAAAGAAAAAAGCAAAGGTATTCAACCGACCAGGCGTATCGAGAAGTAATAATTGATAGTGACAAACAGCGTTATTATAATGATGTAGTTTATAGACATGCGAAAATTGAGACAGCCAAACAAAAGAGTAAGGAACGGTATGATAACGATATAGATTACCGAAACAAACATAAGAAAAAAGTTGCTACCAGAATAATGGGTAGATACTGGGGTGACAAAAGCTATAATGAAAAAATTAAATTCTCTGCGAGGTTGTACCGAAGAACGCAGAAGGACAAAGGGAAAAATTACATTCAGAAATACAAGAAGATGGCAAAAATGCAGGCTGATCTTTGTAAATTGAGAAACATTTTACGCATTTTTTATCGGGATAACGAAAAGTATTCAAAATTACAGATAAAAATTCTCTTTGAAAGAGCGGATACTGTTGAAAAGTCGGCTAGAAATGTTTTGGCAAAGCTTCATAGTAATATCCAAAAGAAATGTTGTCATTTTAATGAAAAGCTTCCAAGGTATGGACTGGCAACTGCGGAACAGTTTATAGATACAATGGAAAATGTTCGACAACACAGTGAATATACAGAGGCGTACTTCTTAGAAAATTCGTATATTAATTTTGGAAGGAGCAATTGCAGTTTAAGTAGCAGCAATAAAAATATATATACAAGTACACCTATCAGCAGCGAAGGAAAAGCAATGTTTTTCAATTATGGCGAAAACGAGCCTGTTAGGGTTATTAGTATATGTGTTTGTAAGACTAATGATTTAGAACAAATTCCTGGAACACCGACAAGAAAAAATTATTTCTAACTGTGTTTTAAACAGTTCTTTTAGTTCTACTGAATATTTGGCAAAATCCGGGTTGCAGCGGTAGCTAGCAACCTAGTAAGAGACGATCACGTCCAATGCTAAGAAATATAAAAACCAATAACTGCTAAAAATGGAGTCAGATCAAAACAAAAAGTATACCATTAGAACCGCCTTGTCCGAAACCCCTGTATAGTAAAATTTCTGTCCCTTGACTTGAACAGCAAGGGAAATATATTGGCTTGAAAATCAAGAAAAGTGGCAGCTACTACAACATTCTGCCTAAACAGGATATTTTTTTCTTTTTTTCTTTTTTCTTTGTTTCCAGAGATAGCTTGGCACTGGAACATCGTAGATAGTTGTTCAATGGCTCATTTTAAAGGAAATTAATTGGGTTAAAAATCTATAGTAACTAAAATAGATTATTTCTAAGAGAGAATAAATTTTTCCACCAAAAACTGCATTTTTGATGTCTTTTCACACTGCAGTCTTTCAAACATAATCGTATACCAGCGGTAAGATTTGAACCCATGCCTCCGAAGAGACTGGTGGCTAACACCAGTGCCTTGGACCACTCGGCCAGGCTGCCTCTCATAATTTGGGTTGCAGCAGTAGCTAGCAACCTAGTAAGAGACGATCAGTCCAATGCTAAGAAATATAACAAAACTCCTAAACATAGAGTCAGATCAAAACAAAAGTACATCATTAGAACTACCTTGTCTGAAACCCTACTAGATAAATAATGAATGTCGTTATAGTTTTATATTAGAGCTATGACGTGAATAGAAAAACACGAAATTATATTGTTTTTCTGAAGACGTCATGAAATAATACCATTGTGCCATGACGTCATGAAATAAAATCATTAGGCCATGACGTCATAATTACTACTTAAGAACGACAAAGATGTACATGGTCTCAATCGTGAATTGCATAATGGTTAGATCAAAGCAAGCAACACGCAAGTTAAAAAAAACAGTACTACACAGACAACAGAGATAGTATCTTGAAAAGAAAAAAGCAAAGAAATTCAACCGACCAGGCGTATCGAGAAGTAATCAAACAAAACAGCAAGATATGTTATTACAATGATGAAGATTATAGACATGCAAAAATTGAGACAGCCAAACAAAAGATCAAGGAGTGTTATCACAATGATGAAGATTATAGAGAAGCAACAATTGAGCAGGCTAGACAAAAGAGAAAAGAACGGTATGATAATGATAAAGATCACAGAGAAGCAAGATTTGAGCAGGCTAGACAAAAGATCAAGGAGCGTTATCACAATGATAAACTTTATAGAGAAGCAACAATTGAGACAGCGAAACAAAAGAGCAAGGAACGGTATGATAATGATATAGATTACCGAAACAAACATATGTACCATGAGCAAAATGCGATATATTTAAAATACCAAAATAAAGTTCCTTCCTTCTAAAGATAATTCCGACTTCTTATAATTAAGCTAAATCTAGTTGCAAAAATGAAAAAGTCCTTAATCAGCAAAGAGAAAAAGTGCAGTCACTTTCGCAGGAAGTTTAAACGATAAGAACCGTGTGAACGCCTAAATCATCAAAATATTTAAGACGTATTATTTGACAAAGGGCTCGCATCCTTGGGCCACGTGAGCCAATTGCGAGCCAGTCCTTACAGCGCGGGACGAAAGAACTGCGTTTGATAGTGGGGCAGAAGTGCTATTTGAGATTATTGGAAAAGTTGAAGCAGGTCCATTGAGATAGAAGTCTTAAACTCTTTCATATCGGTCACCGTTATTGTCGTTTGAAGTGACCCATTGCTGTGCACCTAAATATGTAAGTCAATAAATCTATTGCCTTTTTTATCTGTGTTTGTCTCATATTATATGTCTGCATCTAGTCTGGTGATAGATAATTAGTTCGTATGTCTCCAAGGTGAATGCTCCCGGGGAATCGGATCTCCAGATAGCTCGAGAAAAAAAGAGGCCACATTTTTTCATCCCTACAAATACCAAAGTTTGTCATCACTACGGTTTATACGTTTCTAACCCCTGTTTAGCCTATAAGTATTCGCGTCTCTGAAGTCAGATCTAATTGTGCCATGGAAACAAAGCTCTGAGACGTCAGAATTCCTAGTTCAATAATTCTTAATTCCTTTTAACTCTTGATGGATTAAATTAAATTAAATAATTCAAAGATATTCAAAATCAGCATTAAAATACAATTCTATTAATATGTGTATTAGAGAAATTACAGTATCCGGTTCAATTATAAGGAATAACAATAGGGTAATAAACCCAGGCCATTCATATCTGATCTATTGAGAAGGCCAAGTTTGATCATTGAATAGTAAGAATTCGCTTGATTCAAATATTAATTTTTCTATCGCTACAAAAACTAATTTTTCTATCGCTACAAATGGCGCGAGTCAGGAATTGGATGAAAACCATGAACTAATTAGCCTGTAAAAACTTTGTACTTTAAATATTAATTGTTGGAGAGATACAGACATATAAGAAAAGTGATTAGGCCTATTGCCGCTAAGCTACGACAGGAATACCCTTATATCATATAGGAGATAATAGCCTCCCCAAAATAGGATAATTAAAAAAAAAAAAAAAATTATTTTTATTTTTATTTCATTGATTAAAACGAAAAAAAATGGACGAACTAAATGATCTATTTATAGTGAGAAGTTCGTAACAAAAGAAATACAAGTAGCAAAATTTATATCGCTTTACAATGGTCCACTGGATATTGACAAATTTACAATACAATTTATCCAGTTCGTACAAATAACAAACACGGAAGTGGTGGAGTCAAAGCACAAACTCCTTCAACAATTAAAAGGCCAAGCCTTAAAATTTATAAAGCAGATCAAAAAGAACACAGTCTCTAACGCCAATGTGCCAATAAATACGTTTTATGAGTTTTTAAAAGTATTTAAAGATAGGTTTATAGAGACCAATTCCATAAATAAATCAAAAAACTGAGTAGTGAACTTTGACTTTTCACAGAATATAAGGGGATATATTGATAATATACGCATTTCTGTAGAGGCAAAATACGGAAGAGGTTCGGGAGAACTGTATGAAAAAGTTATACTTAATACTTTTTTGCAAGGGCTAACCCCAAAACTATATAGAGTGGTAATATCCAAAAATATTCAGACGTTGGATCTTGCAGTTCAGGAGGTAGAGCGATTGATCGAAGTGGATACGATGGTCGCTAATCATAGTAAAGCAAAAAAAAATAGCCTAGGTGATTCAAACGCGAACCTAAGCTTCAAGGGCGATCAGGCAACCCCCAATTTCTTTTCACGGGGTAACCCCCCAGTAGCACAAAGAAATAAAAAGCCAGAACCCACCAGGGAGAAAACAGTGCGTTTTTAGCTTATTAAACAATTTAATTATGGAAATAACCCTACAACAATAAGGTGCCATAACTGCAATCGCGTTGGTCGTATCGAGAAAAATTGCCATTATGTCCCCAACCGCATACTAAGAATTGCTATCGATAACACGCAAAATTACGGCAACCATTTGTTCGGAAGAACAAATTTTAGCACCGGTCGTGCAATAAGCTATAGCCAGGGGGGATTGCGGAAATCAGTACCTTATAATGCGTACCATCCAAATTTATATAACCCTCCCCCCAAAAGACAAATTAATTACCGATTTGAAAACTAAACTACTCGCCGAAGACAATATAATAAAAGAATGCCATATCGAAATCACGAAAATTGGCCGATGGGACATGAAAATTTTCCAAGCCAGCAGCATAGGCAGGTACCACCAGCAAAGAACACTGACACGACACATCAAGATTACCATAATAATACATGGAGGAGACAGACAGACGTAAATCATTTAAATATGCCTACGGAACCTAATACGTCTGAATATCTATTACAGGCACCGACACATGAAATAAATTCTCAGGGAAACGTGTCAGGCCCCTCAGAGATATAGATTGGACCCAAAGGGTGCCCGGAATATTTAATAGGTCCAAGACAATATTAGTGCCGTCTTGTAGTGATATTAATAACAAGTTACCTATATTTAATGATTTTTGTGTAGAAAATGTTTATTTTAAGGCTTTGATTGACTCAGGTGCAACAATTAGTATCATAAACTCTTGCGTATTAAATATGTTACCTCTGCAGATTAGGCGACAGAGGAACCCTAATAATCCTAATTTAACGAGCGTGACAGGTCATAAATTAAATGCAAAAGGGTCAATTTGCCGAAGCGTAAAAAGAGACAATAGAACCTTTATGACAAATTTTATTATATGCGATAACTTCCCATATGAGGCTATTATAGGCGCAAATTTTCGAAGGTCTAATAGAATACTATTATACGTAGCAAACGAGAGGTTTGTCTACCCAGCTAAGGTAGGGGAAGAAATTTCTACCCTAAGAAGTCGTAACAGAGGTTACGAAGACAACGAAACAGTAAACAGAATTTCTGGTGGTATAATGTCGCATATATTTTGAACCTCATGTCTTGCAAAGACATGGCGTAATTGGAAATTTGTTCAACTACCCTGAAAGACATTGCAGAAATGAAGTAAATTTAAATAATAAAAGTATTGAATCTGCAAAAATAAAAATAGGAGATATGCAACAATACAGGTCAAACGAAATTAAGAAAATAGCGGAATTATGGAAGAACATAATAAAACCCAGCTTGACGCCACAAGATGCAGCAATGGCGCAGCATAAGGCCAGTATGAATATAATAAACAAAGGAAGTAAAGAGAAATATTACGGATTCACGATAAGGAAAACAAAAATCCCTCCCAAAACGATGCAAAAAATTCAAATATCACAAATGATTGAGCCAGTGGTTCGAAAATCAGAAATATGCTTTGCGGCCCCATCTGAAATACCCGAAAATCTGCTATGCAAGGAACAGATTATATCTTATGACAAAGGGGAAGGTTTTATTTGGGTAACTAATAATCACGAAAATGATACAATTACAATTAAAAAGGGTACGTGTCTAGTTCAAATCCAGGTTTTAACGGAAAATGATTCAAATAGATGGGAAAATTTATAAAATAAACCTAGCTAACGGTATTGAAACTTCAAATAACAAATATCCTTTAATTAAATCGCAATTTTTAAACAAATTTAATATGGATAATATTACGAACTTGGACCTTAAGAAAAAATTATGCGAATTACTATGAAATTTTAAGGATGTATTCTCTGCATCTGAAGATGACATCGGGCTAATACAATTTTATCAAAATTAAATTTTAACGACTGGTAATCCCGTAGCAAAACAGCCATATCGAGTGCCATCTAAGCACAAAGAGTGGTTAAAAAATAAAATCCATGAATTAGAAAAAAAACAAAATTATACGCCCAAGTATAAGTCCGTATAGTGCACCAGTGATCTTAGTACCAAAAAAGAATGGAGATTATAGAGCCCTCAACACACAAGTAGTTAGCGATAAATTTCCTCTACCAAGAATAGATGAAATTCTTGACTAAATTTCAAGCAAAAAAAAAATTTTTACTTCTTTGGACCTTACCCAAGGCTACCACCAAGTGAAAATAGCCGAAAAGGATGTCCATAAAACTGCATTTTCAGCATCCGAATATGGTTCTTATGAATACGTAAGGGTACAATTTGGGTTTAAAAGAAGTTCAAATGCGCTGTGTAGACCTTTTTCACACCTGTTAAGAGGATTAAAGAATATAGTTCATTTTGTTGACGATGTCATATGCGTGGAACAAAATGCTGAACAACACTTAGCAACGTTAGCTAAGGTGTTCGAGAAGTTCAGGCAAGGCAATTTAAAATGCGGCCGGAGAAAGTAAATTTATTTCAACCTAAAATTAAATTTTTAGGAATACTAGTAACCCAGGGAGAGATATCCCCAGACTCTGATAAAATAAAATGTGTTGAAAACCTCAAGCCCCCCAGAACTATGAAAGAATTAAGGGGAATTTTAGGTCTTACTGGCTACTTTAGAAAATTCGTACGCAATTACGCCCAAATTGCGAAACCCCTCACGGAATTAACTAAAGGGAACTCCCATAATGTTACCTGGTCCCAGGAAGCTCAAACGTCCTTAGACCGTCTCAAAAAGGCACTCACTTCTGAACCAATATTATCACTCTCTAATTTTAAACATGTAAAATTTATGGTTAAAACGAATGGGAGTTAAAAAGCCAGTTGCTTAATTTTTTCTCAAATAATCCCAGGAGAAAACCCTAATTCTCTTCAAGAAACGTCTGAACCAAAACAAATCTAAAAAGTTATATGCTACTCGAGTAAAACCTTATCAAAAGGCGAAAGTAGTTATTCTGCAACAAGTTTAGAATGATTATCTATTATCAACCACTTCGACAAATTTAGACATGACTTAATTGGTAGAAAATTTATACTACGATCAGACCATAAAAGCTTGCAGTACCTGCGCACATTTAAAAACCCCACGGGCATTCTAGCTAGATGGATTATGAAAATCCAAGACCTAGATTACGAATTTGAACATTTAAAGGGAAAACAAAACGCAGCTTGCGACTGTTTAAGTAGATACCCAGAAAATATTTTGTCGGGATCTGGAGAACATGAAGTTAACATCATAATCGCTAAAAGCGAACCTGGATATACGAAAAGCAAAGTCAAAGACGCAGTAAAGGAAAACAAAATAAACTATCCTCCGTTGTATTTTGAAAATATAAAAAGAAAGCAAAAAAGGACGAAATGTGTGTAGCACTAATTGATTATTTTGTGAACGATGATGCGTTACCGGATAAATTCAAAACTCTTAGAAAAGAGATAGATAATTTTAACTATGATCTGGATGAGGAAATACTATATAGAATCGTGAATGCTGAGACAAAGAGAAACCAAACTTCAATAATACCTGTATTACCACAAAACTTAATGGTGTATGCATTTGAACATTTTCATTCGGAGACAGGTGGACATTTAGGAGTTATGAAAACGTTCCATAAGTTAAAACAATATTTTTTACGTACAATCTGCAATGACAAAAATTAAAGAATTTGTAAGTACATGCGAAGCATGTAACTTAAGAAAAATCCCCCCAGCTTATCCAAATCCTCCAATGGGAAGGATCCCGGTAGCAAAGTACCCCTTCGATATTATCTCATTTGACCTATACGGGACAAGTGGACGCTTACCTGTTTCTATCAGAGGCCATACTTGTATTCGTTCGGTTATAGATCATTTTTCCGGATTTACGTTTGCAAAAGCATTAAAAAATCAAGGTGCTTATACCACAAGTAAAGCGTTAGCAAAATTGTTTTTACCAATTGGCATTCCTAGTAAAATTTTGAGTGACAACAGGAGCAATTTTGTTGCAAAAGTAACAAAAGACTTGATGAGTTTTCTTAATGTAGAGAAAATGGTGACAGCTCCTTACCACCCACAAGCTAATGGTAAAATAGAAAATAGGCATAAAATATTTTCGAACGTTTTAAGTATTTATACGAAAGACAATAGGAGCGACTGGGATAAATTCTTACCTTATTTAACTAACGTAATCAACACTGCTTATTCCGAAACAACCAAAGACAATCCATTTTATTTACTTTTTGGTCCTGATTTTAAAATCCCGTATGATGAGATTATTGAATCTCGGCAGTATTATATAACAACTCAGAAGATTATAAACAAGAATTCATAAATAGTATGAGGAAAACTTATAAAATAGTTAGGCAAGAGCTGGAAAAATGTAAAATAAACCAAGGGCTAAGAAACCAACCCAAAGTTAAGGGGAATATAGATTTCAAAGTAGGAGACTTCGTTTACCTAAAGAACGAGGCAAAAACGGAAGGAAAAAAACTTTCCAACAAATGTTCGGGACCGCACAGAATAGTCAAGAAGTACGATAACGAATATACTTTTAAAATAGAAAACCCTGATAGTGGAAGAACTTACAAGGCGCATGTTAGCCGAATAAAAAGAGCCAAATTTCCAGAGAGATGGGTCTCACATCCTTCTTCTACTGATTCATCAGATTCGGAAAATGAGCCCCCTAGGTCAAGATTGGCAGAGCTAAAACCATTTAATTTCAAGCAAGACTATTTCAAGAATGACAGTGATCAGGAAAATTTTGAAGAATTTTTTGCTCTAGAAAATCTATATTTTCCAGAGAAAAAATCCCTTATACAAATAAGAATAAAAACGCCAAAAATTCCAAAAAATTATTCATCGGCGAGCACAGAAGATTTAGATTATACAATATCACCAAAAACCCAATTTTTCCCCGATAGAATTTCGACCCCATGTCCCCCCAAAAGATTTCCAGACGATATGGTTTCCCCTGCAACACCGATAGAAAGACCCCTGTCTTTACAGGAAGAATTAAATAGAGCTGTAGAAACCCCTTGTATCACTGTAAAGAAAACTCCTCCCAAAAATTTAAATGAAACAAACCTACGAGAGGCTATGGATTTAATAGATTTCCCATTAAAACGAGTCGAAGTACATTGCTCGAGAATATAACTCCCAAGGATGACCAGCAAGGTCAAGATCTGGATATAACTGTGTCCAAGTTCAAACCTAAACAGTAGACTTCACGGAGGGAATCCCTATTGCAAAGAATGCCCCATCCCCTGAAGACATGGCCTTCCAACAATGGAGGAACTCCGCAAAAACTATTGATTCCTCCCAAAGCTCTCAAGAAACTTTCAAATCTCTCGACTTGAAAACTCAAGGCGAGGATCTAGGGAATAAACCTTCTACTTCCAGAGGAGTAAAAATTTACAAAGAGAGGGCAGGAGATACGTCAAAACGCGCCACCTCTAAAAGTTCTAATCCAGATTCGTCGGAAACCAGTTCCGAAAAGTCTGACGGCGAATCAGACCATATCGTAGTTAAAAAAATAGGAAAACAAAATCGAATTCAGCAGCTGCACACGCGAAGGAAACAAGATTAAAAGGGCAAGAATTTTGTAAAAAAACAATACAAGAAGTTTGACCTTATTTCGTTAGAAAAACCGAAAAAGAAAAAACCACAAGAAACAGAGGAGAAAATAACGACACAGTCAGGTAGAACGGTTAAAAAACCTGACAGATGGAAATATCTCTAACTAATGTAAAGACAAATTTCACATGAAATAGGCCTACACATGAAATTATTTTAGGCCTACACATGAAATAGGATACCAGTGTAATTATGTGCTGCAAGCTTGCTTATTCATGTGTTCCTTACTCGAGAAATATAATGTAAAATTAAATTGTATAGCGATTATTAGCTACGCTTTAAAGTTATATCTCAACCAGTCATAGAGGTATATCACGACCAGAATTAAGCTCGGAAGTCCTAACTTTACTTTCCTAACCTATCTAATCATAAAATAATTATTCTGTTTTACGCCTACAAATCAATTTTCTTTGGACAATACCATAAAATGATTACATAATAACAAATAACCTAAGTAAAAATTAAAGTACCTTTGAAAAAAAATATATATAATAATAACAAAGCAGTATAAAAAAGTATTTTGCAAAAAAAATTGGTACGATTAATGATAAATTAATTCTAGAAACCAACAATAAGATGAAGCCTAAGAATATCATCCTAATCCTCGTTGTTCACGCAGTGGCCCAAGATATTGTAAAACATGGAGTTATATTCAAGCATGAAAATTCATTGCTAGTTAGCCATGACGTATGGAAAGTCTTTATGAAATTGGACCCCAAACCTTTCGAGACCTTGTTCCAGCAAGTAACAAGACTAGAAAAAAACACGAATGAACTCGAGGAATCGATATTTCTATACCTTAGATCGAAAAAAGGGCTACAGGCCAGTAAAATAATGCATAATAAAGATAATAAAGTTTCCAACTTCAGTTGTAGCCAAACAAAAATCAAAATTCGTAATAGATGACCCTGATGAGAAAAGGACAGGAATTGACCTGACACTTGGAACAAGCACTGAGGAAGACAGAGAGAAAAGACTGGTGGATAATATGGAATACTTAGCGAATAACGTTGCTAAAACAAAGTCGATACAAAGCCCTAAACTACTGACTACAGGGAAAGGAAAACCTTATGATGGAAATTACGCAACGAACGACGAACAACCATTACCCAATCTAAATGAGAAAAGTACACAAAAAATTTCAACTCATCAAGCCTACATCAAGCCTACTATATAGACAAAGATTATAAGCCCTATTTGAATTATTCAACACGGAAATACAAAAATTAAAACAAAGTACCACGAAGATTTTCGAAGTATTCTTTCGAAGAAATAAATACCGTAGGTCTAAAAGCCTAATTCCCATCATCGGAGAACTCGCCTCCCGCCTTTTTGGTTTAACGACAGAGGAAGACCTAAACAGCCTAAGGGAAAGTATAAGAAAGTTGAATAATGCCATTAACGTAACATTACACGTTCAGGAGATACAAGCCAGTGTAGCAAATTACCAGAGAGATAAAATCGATATGATATCTAAGAGAATCTCAAAAACTATAAACGGAATGAATTACTTAAGGAATGAAGTGGACCGCGTGGTAATAGACGCGAGCTTAACCATCGTTTCACTCGATACAATTACCATGTCACTACTAAATTTGGCAACGGACGTCAGCAAGTTCGAGTTTGCACTATTTGCCCTCACGGGAGGAACTTTGTCCTACGACCTAGTAAATCCTTCAAGCCTAAAAAATATGCTAGTCAAAATAAAAACACACCTAACGTTTGGTTTACATTTGCCCATAGAACCAGAAGTATCAAATTTATTCCATTACCATACTAAATTAAAAGTCACGTCACGGAAATAAATGAACACCTATTTGTAGTAGTAACAATTCCATTGATAAATCAACAATCCGTTTACGACCTGTACAAAATTTCGACCTTCCCGGTTAACATAAGGAAGACGAATTCATTTATGACTATCACGCCTGAAGCAGAGTGCTTGCTTATTGATCAAGATAGACGAAAATATGCCCTAGCCAATCCATAAGACTTAAAAGAGTGCGTACCATTCAAAAACTTAGTATGCCAACTTACGTTACCTATTTATAATGTCAAGTCTGGATCATGTATGTTAGATATATTTTTGAAAGACACACAACAGGAAGAAACACCGGATTCATGCGAAGCCGTGATAGGAAGTACTAAGCGAGAAATATTCATACACCTTAGAAATGACCTTTGGTAATTCTCAGTTCCAAGAGAAACTGTCGGAACTTTGGCTTGTTACAATAATACAGAAAGAATAGACCCAAGTTACGAAACAGAATTGCTATTACAAAATGTGGGTACGATAACCATAAAACAAGGGTGTCGACTCGTAACTAAAGATTCAACCATCCAAACGCCGTTAATTACCACGAGCACAAAGATAGTAAGTCCCAAAATAACTAAATTCCAGGCGATCAACCTGTCGTACACTATTCCCAATATAGAAAACGAGGAAATAAAAACCTCGATATGGTCAAAAATAGAAAAGAATAAAGGGACAATAAGGCTTACAAAAATAAGAGAAGCATTAGATTCGCAAATTACCCTATTTACAAATGAAGACCAAAGATTAACGTCTGTAGATAATAGATACGGGTTGTTCTCGACCAATTCCTGGTGGAACATACTATTGGCCGTATGTTTCGTATTCGCGACTTCCCTGACCATAAGAACCCTATTGACTTGTAATTACGGAAAAATCCTAAGACTAATAGGACGAAAACCAAGAGAAGAACACGGGGAAACAGCTGAAATGCAGAGGTTAAACCCGGAACCCCATGAGAACGTCTAAGCCAAGAAATAGGGAAGACATTAGGAAACGAGTGGGTAGAGAGGTCTCCACTCGTCCTTGTTATGTCTTGTTTCCTCATTGTAGTATCGTTTACATAAAACCGTGTGGTTATGACGCTGCAACATGCGTTTCTTATACAGCAGGGACGTGCGTGAACAATTCAGGCATGAAATATGTTGTAAAATCAGACCTCACAGAAAAAAAAAAATTAACCATGTAGCATAAACTCAGTTTAAATGATTATTTTAAATCTAATGTAAAATTAACTAAGTATTGAAAGAAGTTAAAATAAAGTGTATGCAGTAGTGTATATTAGAAAGTATAATTTCCCAATGGGAACTATGTTGTTTTATAATAACCCAATCAATGCATGACTTATTCGTACTATAAGTATTTACCTCAAAGAACGTGTGATTCTGCCTTGTTATTTTTATTACAGGAAGTAAATGAACACATTGGTTATTGAGCATTACAATGAGCTGCCCAGTACAGATACGACCCAGCAGCATCTATTTTCATCATATCTCAACCAACGAAGAGTACTCACTATAGACTCCAGGCAATTTTCCTCCCAGCTTCCTCTACGAAAACAACAGTTACCTTTGATCGTTGTTTCTTCGACCATGAACCATATTACGTATAAGGTAAAATTATATTTGAATCTCAGTATCCAGTGCTTTATCGAACTATATAATCACATAAATGTTGAGAACCCCATCGGTCAGTACAAGATAAATACCTAGATATCGCCTTTGATACCCATTTTTGGACCCCAGAATCATTTGACAGTATAGCGATGATATTTGAATATTTATGATATTTAATGATATTTAACTATATTTGAAGTTAAATGATATTTAAAGATATTCGAAGATATTTGAAGGTAAAGTTAAAGACAATTTGAAGTTTAATTCTGAGAACCCCATCGAGCAGCAAAATATAAACGATATTTAACGATATTTGAAGTTAAATTATATTTGAAGACATTCGAAGATATTTGAAGTTAAAGTTAAAGACAATATTAAGTTTAATTCTGAGAACCCCGGTACAATCGATCGGTACAAAATAAACGATATTTAACGATATTTGAAGTTAAATGATATTTGAAGATGTTTGAAGTTCAAGTTAAAGGCAATATGTAAAAAGAATCACTATAGTTTGATGGCAACCCGTTCCAAATCCAAACTTCAATTACCCCGTGATTAACCTAGGAATCACCGCAAAGGCTAATCGACGCAAGCCATGAGCTAACAATTTTATAAAAGGCACAAATGAACAATTTTTCGCGAGAATACATTCTCTATGTGCCTCAAAAAATCCTAAAATTGATATGCTGAGAAGAAATACGCCAACACCTGTAGTGGAACGCATCATTTCCCAATTGACTATTAGAAAAAACTTGTTGTGTGATGACAATCAGGCTCGACCTGTTCCACAAACAAACCATAATGTAAATGCTTCAAAATTTTTAACAAAACAAAAAGAGTGAAGGACAATAATTTACAACAGAAGGATTGATTACATTAAAGACTCGAAGGTGATGAATAGATGTGAATCTACATGTGTTATTTCCTAATAACTTTGATAATACAATCCCAATAGTGAAAGTGTTTTAATGTTACCAGTGAATATGATAGACCCAATATTGTATGTTATAAATCATTCATGTATGTACCACTAGATGTTCTAGTAGAATTAGGTGTAATATTATCATGTTATTCATTTAACGTAGTGTAGATAGAATGTAGTATGTCATATAGACAGCAAAATAAAAAAAAGCCTTGTAAAAATCGAAAAAAAAAATCTTTTGTATAGTAGCTAGCCTAGAACCATGAATAATCTTAGTCCGGTAGATTAATTTTAGATAGGGGTGTAGAATAAAATTAGAAAGGTAATAGGGAAAATTTTTAGCACCCCTGGTTAAGCCCTAACATAAATATAAAATAATTATGCAGAAGAAATAGTTAATAGGTGGCGAACATTTTAAAAGCCCAAAGGCGAGCAATTGCTAATGACGGGACGTCATTAATTGATGGGAAGGGTAATATGTACCATGAGCAAAATGCGATATATTTAACATGCCAAAACAAAGTTCCTTCCTTCTATAGATAATTCCGAATTCCTATAATTAAGCTAAATCTAGTTGCAAAAATGAAAAGTCCTTAATCAGCAAAGAGAAAAAGTGCAGTCACTTTCGCAGGACGTTTAAACGATAAGAACCGTGTGAACGCCTAAATCATCAAAAAAAATTTAAGACGTATTATTGGACGAAGGGCTTGCATCCTTGGGCCACGTGAGCCAATTGCGAGCCAGTCCTTACAGCGCAGGACGAAATAACTGCGTTCAATAGTCCGTCAGAAGTGCTTTTTGAGATTATTCATAAATTTGAAGCAGGTGTATTGAGATAAAAGCCTTAAACTCTATCATCTCGGTCACCATGATTGCCATTTGAAGTGGTCTTTTGATGTGCACCTAAATATGTAAGTCAATAAATCTACTGCCTTTTTTATCTTTGTTTATTCCCTTTTATATGTCTGAATCCAGTCTGATGATAGATAATTAGTTCGTATGTCTCCAAGGTGAATGCTCCCGGGGAATCGGATCTCCAGATAGCTCGAGAAAGAAGAGGCCACATTTTTTCATCCCTACAAATACCAAAGTTTGTCATCGCTACGATTTATACATTTCTAACCCCTGTTTAGCCTATAAGTATTCGCGTCTCTGAAGTCAGATCTAATTGTGCCATGGAAACAAAGCTCTGAGACGTCAGAATTCTTAGTTCAATAATTCTTAATTCCTCATAACTCTTGATGGATTAAATTGAATGAAATATTTCAAAGATATTCAAAATCAGCATTAAAATACAATTCGATTAATATGTATATTGGAAAAATTACAGCATCCGGTTCAAATATAAGAAAAAACAATAGGGAAATAAACCTAGGCCATTCAAATCTGATTTATTGAAAAAGCCAGGTTTTATTTTTGATTAATAAGAATACGTTTGATTCAAAAACTAATTTTTCTATCGCTACAAAAACTAATTTTTCTATCGCTACAAAAAGTTGCTACCAGAATAATGGGTAGATACTGGGGTGACAAAAGCTATAATGAAAAAATTAAATTCTCTGCGAGGCTGTACCGAAGAACGCATAAGGACAAAGGGAAAAATTACATTCAGAAATACAAGAAGATGGCAAAAAAGCAGGCTGATCTTTGTAAATTGAGAAACATTTTACGCAAGTTTTATCGGGATCACGAAACGTATTCAAAATTACAGATTAAAATTCTCTTTGAAAGAGCGGATGCTGTTGAAAAGTCGGCTAGAAATGCTTTGGCAAAGCTTCATAGTAATATCCAAAACAAATGTTGTCAGTTTAATGAAAAGCTTCCAAGGTATGGACTGGTACAGTAAGGAACGAACTTCATCCCATAGTAACTAAGTTAAGATTATAATTTAATCCGGGTTGCAGCGGTATTTAGCAACCTAGTAAGAGACGATCACGCCCCATAGTAAATACTAAAGTAACCCTTAACTCCTGAAAAAAAAGATTCAGATCAAAACTAAAAGTATACTATTAGAACCGCCTTGTCCAAAACTTCTATATAGCAAACTTACCGTTTTTTTTGCATAAAGGATCGATAACGGTTATGATAAATGGGGCCTAAGCTACTTTCAGTGGAAATAGCTGAAACAGAGTAAAGAACAAACCATGGCACATAGTAACTAAACGTTAAGATAATAAAATCAACTTTTAAATGGAAGTTTGCTACGTGACTCTTTCAAGGTCGTCTCTTACTATTCCAAATAAGAAAAAGCCTACTATTCCAAATAAGAATGGGCTTTTTCCTGTTTTTTATTTTTTTTTCCAGATTATAAACGAATTTTTACCAGGGGTGATCGTATCAACCCAGAGGTCCTAGAGCTTTATCCGGGTTGCAGCGGTAGCTAGCAACCTAGTAAGAGACGATCACGTCCAATGCTAAGAAATATAAAAACCCCTAACTCCTAAAAAAGGAGTCAGATCAAAACAAAAGTACACCATTAGAACCGCCTTTTCCGAAAACCCTGAATAGGAAAATTTCTGTCCCTTGACTTGAACAGCAAGGGAAATATCCGGGTTGCAGCGGTAGCTAGCAACCTAGTAAGAGACGATCACGTCCAATGTTAAGAAATATAAGAACCCATAGTTCCTAAACAAGGAGTCAGATCAAATTCAAAAGTACACCATTAGAACCGCCTTGTCCGAAACCCCTGTATAGTAAACTTTCTGTCCCTTTGCTTGAACAGCAAGGGAAATATATTGGCTTGAAAATTAAGAAAAGTGGCAGCTACTACAACATTCTGCCTAAACAGGATATTTTTTTTCTGTTTTTCTTTTTTTCTTTGTTTCCAGAGATAGCTTGGCACTGGAACATCGTATATAGTTGTTCAATGGCTCGTTTTAAAGGAAATTAATTGAGTTAAAAATCTATAGTAATTAAAATAAATTATTTCTAAAAGAGAATAAATTTTTCCACCAAAAACTGCATTTTTGATGTCTTTTCACACTGCAGTCTTTCAAACATAATCGTATACCAGCGGTAAGATTTGAACCCACCCCTCCGAAGAGACTGGTGGCTAACACCAGTGCCTTGGACCACTCGGCCAGGCTGCCTCTCATGAATAATATATATGTGAATCTGGGTTGCAGCAGTAGCTAGCAACCTAGCAAGTTACAGTAAAGAACGATCTCTCTCCCATAATAACTGATATGTTACATTAAAAGACGATCATTGGAATAAAAAGTTATAGCATGCATTGGACTTAGTTATTACATAAAGGACCGATGTAGTTCATTATAAATGGTGTTTGTTAATACAGCTTTTTTTACATAATTACTCATTATTTTGTAAAATGCAGTAATTTTCTTGGGTTTGAACAAAAAATTTGTTTGTTAACTGAAACTAGAATAATTCCTGAAAATTTTAAATAGAACAAATTTATTTAACTGCAAACTGCAAATATATTAATGATGTATGTGCATTAATTTTTATTTTTAATTCAAACCAGAAAAATATCTGAAAATTTTAAGGTTAGTTTGGTTTTTCTTTCGCTTTAAGTGATCCGGGTTGCAGCGGTAGCTAGCAACCTAGTAAGAGACGATCACGTCCAATGCTAAGAAATAATAAAACCCATAACTCCTAAAAAAGGTAAGATCAAAACAAAAAGTACAGAATTAGAACCGCCTTGTCCGAAACCCCTATAAAGGAAACTTACCGCGCTTTGGCTTGAATGGCAAAGAAAATACATTGGCTTGAAAATCAAGAAAATTGACTTTAACCAAGCTATTCTCCACAAACGGCATATTTTTTCTTTCTTCTTTTCCACCAATAGCTTGGCACTAGAACATGGTAGAGAATTGTTCAGTGGCTCATTTTCAAGGAAATTTCAAGTGCAAAAAGTATACAATTAGAAATATAAAAACTCATAACTCCTAAAGAAAGTCAGATAAAAACAAAAAATACACCATTAGAACCGCCTTGTCCGAAACCCCGGTGTAGAATACTTTCTGTCCCTTGGCTTGAACAGCAAGGTAAATATATTGGCTTGAAAATCAAGAAAAGTGGTGGCTACTACAACATTCCGCCTATACGGCATATTTTTTTTCTTTCTTCTTTTCCACAGATAGCTTGGCCCTGGAATGTCGTAGAGAGTTGTTCAATGGCTCATTTTAAAGGAAATTAATTGGGTTAAAAATATTTTGTAACTAAAATAAATTATTTCTAAAAGAGAATAAATTTTTATTAAAAACTACTTTTTTGATGTATTTTCATACTGCAGTCTTTTCAAAGATATTTGGTTTTTGTACATAAATCATAATCGTATACCATTATGTCTACTAATAACCATTTTCCAGGTTGCAGCGGTTGCTAGTAATCTAGTAAGAGACGATCACGTCCAATTTTAAGAAATAAAAAAAACCATAACTCCTAAACAAAAGTCAGATAAAAACAAAAAGTACACCATTAGAACCGGATTGTCCGAAGCCCCTGTATAGGAAACTTTCTGTCCCTTGGGTTGAACAGCAAGGGAAATATATTGGCTTGAAAATAAAGAAAAGTGGTGGCTACTACAACATTGTGCCTAAACGGGATATTTTTTTTTCTTTCTTGTTTTCCTCAGATAGCTTGGCACTGGAACATCGTAGAGAGTTGTTCAATAGCTCATTTTAAAGGAAATTTATTGGATTAAAAATCTTTTGTTACTAAAATAAATTATTTCTAAAAGAGAATAAATTTTTCCACTAAAAACTGCATTTTTGATGTCTTTTCATACTGCAGTCTTTTCAAAGATATTTGTACATAAATCATAATCGTATACCAGCGGTAAGATTTGAATTACATAATTGATCGATAAGTTATAAATGGGTATTATGTAAGTTTCATTGGTATCATGACTGCAGAGATAGCTGAAAACTAGTAGAGAGCAAACAATGGCACATACTGTACTTAGTTAAATGCCTCAATCTCTGATCCGGGTTGCAGTGGTAGCTATTCCGGGTTGCAGCGGTAGCTAGTTACATTAAAGGACGAGCTGTAGCCCATAGTAACTGGAATCTGGGTTGCAATAGTAGCTTACAGCCTACCCAGGTTGAGGCGGTAGCTAAAACCCAGCAAGAGACGATCACGCCCCATAGTAAAAAATGAAATAGTTACATTGAAAGACGATCATTGGAATAAAAAACTATTGCATGCATTGGAATAAGTTGGCTACTTGATCATATGAGGTTCGTCTCTTACTATTTCAAAGAAGAAAAAGCCGTAGGCTTTTTCCTGTTTGTAGGGTTGCATCCGGGTTGCAGCGGTAGCTAGCAACTTAGTAAGAGACGATCACGTCCAATGTTAAGAAATATAAAAACCCCTAACTCCTAAAATAAGAGTCAGATCAAAACAAAAAGTACACAATTAGAACCGCCTTGTCCGAAACCCCTGTAAAGGAAACTTACCGCGCTTTGGCTTGAATAGCAAAGAAAATATATTGGCTTGAAAATCAAGAAAATTGACTTTAACCCCACTATTATCCACAAACGGCATATTTTTTTCTTTCTTCTTTTCCACCAATATCGTGGCACTAGAACATCGTAGAGAATTGTTCAATGGCTCATTTTAAAGGAAATTTCTAGATCTAGTGTCATTTGTACTTAATTTTTTTTAAATAGAATCAATTTTTTACGAAAAACTTAATTTTTCATGTACAATATTGATCAATGACATCATAGTCGTTTAATGTAGTTAGTACATAATAACTAACCGATGTGAGATTCAATATGTATTTCCAGACCGAAAAATTAAATTTTTTTATATATCTTATTTTTCAGTTTAGAATCGCTAAAGTTATAATGTAAACTGCAAAAATATTTGTGATATCCGAGCAATAATTTTAATCTTTCATTCAAACGAACAAAATACCTGAAAATTTAAAAATTAGCTTTATTTTCTGTTAGGTTATTGGTACTTGATACGAGAAAATTATAATAGGTTAATTAAAATAGTAATAAGATGCCTTCTAAGCGAGTTATACGTAATTTTAACAACCAGTACTACACAAAAACAGAGATAGCATCTAGAAAAGAGAAAAGAAAAGGTATTCAACCGATAATCCGGGTTGCAGTGGTAGCTAGCAACATAGTAAGAGACGATCACGTCCAATGTTAAGAAATATAAAAACCCCTAACTCCTAAAAAAAGAGTCAGATCAAAACAAAAAGTACACCATTAGAACTGCCTTGTCCGAAACCCCTATAAAGGAAACTTACCGCCCTTTGGCTTGAATAACAAAGAAAATATATTGGCTTGAAAATCAAGAAAATTGACTTTAACCAAGTTATTTTCCACAAACTTGATATTTTTTTCTTTCTTTCTTTTCCAGAGATAGCTTGGCACTGGAACATCGTAGAGAGTTTTTCAATGGCTCATTTTAAAGGAAATCTCTAGATCTAGCGCTATTTGTACTTAATTTTTTTTTTAAATTAATTATTTTTAACGAAAAACTTAATTTCTTATATACAATATTGATCAATGACGTCATAGTCTTTGAAATGTAGTTAGTACATTAAGTCTCGATCATCGAATTTAAGCTGAAACTAAGTAAAGGACAATTATGCCTCCATATATTCACAGTGATGTATAAGATTTCCCATTACATCTGTAAACTGTTCCACAGTTACCGGTTCATACCTTGAAGGCTTTTCACTAAACATGTAACATTTCTTTTGGATATTACTATGAATTTTTGTGAAAGCATCTCTAGCTGACTTTTCAATAAAATCCATTCCTTCAGAGGTAATTTTAATCTTTAATTTGAATATTTTTCGTAATCCCGGTAAAACATTCGTAAAATTTTTCTCAATTTACTAAGATCAGCCTGCATTTTTGCCATCTTTTTGGACTTCTGAATATAATTTTTAATTTTGTCCTTATGCGTTCTTTGCAGCTTGTAAACTGCAAAATATCCATGGTATCTGAGCAATAGTTTGAATATATCAATTCAAGCTAAATAAATACCTTAAAATGTTAAAATTAGTTTTATTTTTGGTTAGGTTCTAACTACCCGATGTGGGATTTACTATGTATTTTCAGACCAAAAAATTCAATTTTTTAATATATTTTATTTTTCAGTTTAGAATCGTTACATTAAAGGACGATCATTGGAATAACATTACATTAAGGAACGAACTGTAGCCCATAGTAACTGAAATAATAAAAGTAATCAATATATGTATGATTATTTTAATTAAATTGCTTGAGAAATCATCCGGTTTGCAGTGGTAGCTAGCAACCCAGTAAGAGACGATCACGTCCAATGTTAAGAAATATAAAAGGCCATAGCTCCTAAAAAAGGAGTTCGATCAAAACAAAAAGTACAACATTAGAACCGCCTTGTCCGAAACCCCTATATAGGAAACTTTCTGTCCCTTGGCTTAAACAGCAAGGGAAATATTTTGGCTTGAAAATCAAGAAAAGTGGCAGCTACAACAACATTCTGCCTAAACGGGATATTTTTTTATTTTTTTTCCACAAATAGCTTGGCACTGGAACATCGTAGAGAGTTGTTCAATGGCTCATTTTAAAGGAAATTAATTGGGTTAAAAATCTTTTGTAACTAAAATAAATTATTTCTAAAAGAGAATACATTTTTCCACTAAAACTGCAGTCTTTTCGAAGATATTTGAATTTTGTACATAAATCATAATCGTATACCAGCGGTAAGATTTAAACCCAGGCCTCCAAAGAGACTGGTGGCTAACACCAGCACCTTGGACCACTCGGCCACGCTGCCTCTCATAACTATATATGTGAATCCGGGTTGCAGCAGTAGCAAGTAACCTAGTAAGAGACGATCAGTCCAATGCTTAAGAAATATAAAACCCAGAACTCCTAAAAATAGAGTCAGATCAAAACAAAAGTACAACCACCTTGATTGAAACTCTACTAGATAAATAATGAATGTCGCCATAGTTTTATTAGAGCTATGACGTGAATAGAAAAATACGACAATATTTTGCTATTTCTGAAGACGTCATGAAATAATATCATTACAACATGACATAATGAAATAAAATCATTACGCCATGACGTCATAATTACTATATAAAATATAGTAATATATAATATTACTAAATAACCATATATGACGTAATGAGCGACGTGACGTAAAGATTGAAAAAATCAATTTTTATTTTATTTTCCTTTTCAGTTCAGAATCGCTAAAGTTAGAAACTGCAAAAATATTTATGGTATCTGAGTTATAATAAAGAACGACCTCTTGCCTATACTAAATTTTATACGCCACTTAATTATAGTGTAAGTTAGTAATTGCACAGATAGCTTGGCTCTGGAACATCGTAAAGAGCTGTTCAATGGCTCAATTTAAAGGAAATTAATGGGATTAAAAACCTTTTGTAATTAAAACAAATCATTTTTAAATTAGAATCAGGTTTTTACATTAATTACATTAAATTATAATAAAGAAAAAACTCTAGTACGGGTTGCAGTGGTAGCTAGCAACCTAGTAAGAGACAATCACGTCCAATATTGAAAAATATAAAATCCATATATTCTAAAAAAAAGAGTCAGATCAAAACAAAAAGTACACAATTAGAACCGCCTTGTCAGAAACCCCTATATAGGAAACTTTCTGTCCCTTGGCTTGAAACAACAAGGGAAATATATTGGCTTGAAAATAAAAAAAATTGGCAGCTACCGCAGCATTCTGCCTAAACGGCATCTTTTTTTCCTTTTTTCTTTTTTTCTTCCACAGATATCTTGGCACTGGAACATCGTAGAGAGTTGTTCAATGGCTCATTTTAAAGGAAATTAATGGGGTTAGGAACCTTTTGTACTTAAAACAAATTATTTTTGTAAACCTTTTGTAAAAACTGCATATTTCATGTTAAAGGTTGGTCAATGACGTCATAATCGTAGGATGCAGCCAGGTCGTCTCTTACTATTCCAATTAAGAAAAAACCAGAGGTTTTTTCCTGTTTGTAATTTCAACATACTGAGATCATTTGACTCTTTGCAACCTTTTATATTGATGAATGACGTCATAATATATAAAGGCATATATAATATGTTACAACCATAAATGACGTCATACGAAACAAAGAAGATTATTCTGTTGAATGTCCCTCGTTATAAAATCATGACAACATCACTGAAAAAATTGCAAAAACGTTCCCCTCCGTATAAAAATGTGAATTGACGCAACTGGATGTTTTCTGTCAGGATTTTCATGTAATATAATTATCGAATCCATGATATTTCTTATGTAAGGACAGTGCATATCTCATGTGATGACAGTGTTAAGTAAGGAGCAACATTAAAGCTTAAAACAAAATGGAATGGGTAACTCCTTTCATATACGTCATAATTTCTTTTCTTTTTTAGTTTTGATATTGCTCCTTACTTCCAGTTGAAAAAAATTGTTTCTTTAAAATTCAATTATTGATGGTTTTTAAATAATACCGGGAAATTCGGCTCTCTTTCTCCATGAAAAATTTCGGTCCTTGTGTATTCAGCAATAATTGACGTCACATTACAATTCGCATAATAATATCTATTTTAATGACGTGAATCATAGTATAAAAATAGATCATGTCTCAGTCTATTTAATCAGTTTATTACGAACGGCCTTTAAAGCAATTTCATATTGCCCAGAGGTCGAAACGTAAATTTTCAATTTCTCAAAATGAACAAGCTGGGACCGTTAAATGGGACAAGACCGATCCGAGCAGCTAAAGGGAAGGGCGTAAGTAATACTTGAAGTAATTAAAATACAATATTAAGAGAACAATATCGAATTTCAAAATGATAGCAATGTTGATAGGGTTTGGGATTTTTGACATGGATGAGATCATCAAGATTTACCAGGCCTTTGATTAAAACAGAGGCTCTGCGATGTATTTGATAATGACAAAATACATACCGAGGCAAAGTTTAAACATCAATGCAAGAAAAAGCCTTAAATAAAGGCGTTCAACATTTTATAAAAGCTCCAAGCGATGAAATTGATATGATTAAAGACATTGAAGTTTATAAAGACGTTAACGAAGAACCTGACACTGGATCGGCCTCTGCTAAAAAAAAAAAACAACAAAAGTTTGGCGTTATGTGTTTCATAATGAAAAAAAAACAAGACGAAGCAAAAGCTTAAGGTCCAATCGAAGAATAATCAGTAAATAAGGACATTAAACATTTTAAAGAGTTACATTAAAGAACGAACTTTTGTCCATAGTAACTGAAGTATTATAAGGAATCGTTATAAGGAATCGTAAAACACCAGTGACTATATTTTAAACTTTGATTAGAAGCTTTTGTTGCCCTTCTGCTATACCTCTGATTTTCGTAAAGGATCGATATAGTTTATCATAAATTGATGTCAGTTAAGAAAATCTCATGTAGTAGTTATTAATAGTCCGGGTTGCAGTGGTAGCTAGCAACCTAGTAAGAGACATTGACGTCCAAAGTTAAGAACTATAATAACCCATAACTCCTAAAAAAAAGACTCAGATCAAAACAAAAAGTGAACCATTAGAAACGCCTTGTCCAAAACTCCTATATAGCAAATCTTACTTTCCTTTGGCTTGAACAACAAGAGAAATATATTGGTTGGAAAATTAAGAAATATGGCAGCTACTACAGGATTCTGCCTAAGTGGTATTTTTCTTTATTCTTTTCCACAGATTGCTTGGCACTGGATCAATGCAGTTTTTAGTGAAAAAATTGATTCTTTTAAAAAAAAATTATAAATGGAACTAGCTCTAGCAGTTTCCTTTAACATGAGCCATTGAACAACTCTCTGCGATGTTCCAGTGCCAAGCTATCTGTGGAAAAGAATAAAGAAAATGCCGGTTAGGCAGATGGGAAATTACAAAACGGAAAAAGCCTAAGGCTATTTCTTAATTGGAATAGTAAGAGACGACCTGGCTACAACCTACGATTATGACGTTATTGATCAATTTTTAACGAGAAATATGCAGTTTTTTAGAGACAAATTGTCAGGGACATCACCATCGACATTATTAATGACCAAAAATGGCGTAATGATCCAGATTGTTTTCAGAAACATGTGGATCTTCACCTCATCGAAACAGAAAAGAAGACAATCAAGAGGGTATTGCAGGATATACAAAATCAATCAGAATGAAGTTCCCAAATATTTTGCCAAGAGCAATGCCCTCTGTGCCCTAGTCCTTGTATCGGAAAAAAACATCAAAAAAAGCACGAGCACACATCATCAGCCACTAGGGCTATCTGGAATATTTTATTACATACCCCGAGTCTGGTCAAAAAAATGAAGAAAATTGTCATTAGAAATGAAAGTGAATGCAGCAAGAATAAAATGTTCTGGCAAAGAAGATTGGCAAATTTCAGGTGTTCTTCAACTCCAAAAAATTTATTGTTTCAATATAAAAATAAAAAATTGTATTTTAGAAATTTAGAAGAAAAATTCCCGTTATGGTGCACTCTGCCCACATCTTCCCTCCATTTAACTTCATACAAAAATTATATTGTTTTTAAATATAATAAAGATATAGTTATAAAATGGGGGTAAAAAAAAGTACATTTCAAAAAGGATAAGAGATGAATTCACAAAACTTAATAACTATCAAAATGAAAATTGAAAGTTCAATCCAAGAGTGAAAGACAAGTCTGCCGTGCTTTAGCTTGTCAGTGTTACCTTTAGTGGTATTTCAAAGTATGTTTCGGAAGGTTTTCGTTTGAAATATATGATGTAGGATATTTGGTTTTGCTGTTTCGTGGTTTAGCTTGTCTTTTTTAGCGGTTTTAGTTTTTACAAGTGAATCCTGGAAGTTTCTTTCACCTGTATAGGAAAAAGTAGTCATACTTTATATGGTTGTAAGCGTAAATTACACCTAATTGATCACCTAAGATTATACAACTGGTAGATTAAGTCATTATTTATCCAGAGTGCTTTCATAATCATAGTCAATTGATTGCTCGTCTTCATAAGAAAACATACGCATGTCTCTCTTCTTCATGTCTGGAGCCTGAAAGCAAGCGAGTATTTCTTCTTATAGGCATAACTTTAAAATTAGAGGGAGACTTCTAGTGGGAGATTACAGTAAAGAACAACATGCCTATGTTAACTGAAATAATCTATTGACAATATAACTTCAAACAAACATCTTTTGAAAGTTTCTTCTCTAAGGTATGTTATATAAAAGATGAGGCTAGTTAATCATAAATAGGGATTATGAATTTTTCATCGGTATTATGGCTGCGGAGATTTTTGAAACATAGTAAAGAACAAACCATGGTACATGTTGAACTTAGCTAGCTGCCTGATTCTCAGAAGTTCGCCTCTTACTATTCCAAATAAGAGAAAGCCTTTCCTGTTTGTGCTATACAATATGAAGCCTAGGTCCTTTCATGGTTGTAGCTATAGCTGTAAAATAGATAAAAAAAAACATGGCCCATAGTATCAAACAGTTCATGGTAACGAATTGTATAATAAGAGCGACTCGTCTCAATAGTAACCGAAACTCTAAAAAACTGAAGTTTAATATCAATAGATACATCAAAAGAATTGAATTTCTATGATTATTTTAATTATAAAAGCTTCATCAAGTTTACTCACATCAATCAAAAGTTACGAGCCTGAGAAAATTTGCCTTATTTTCAAAAAAGGGGAAAATATCCCCTAAAAGTTATAGAATCTTAACGAAAAGCACACCATCGGATTCAGCGTTTCAGAAAACCTTACTGTAGAGGTTTCAAGCTCCTAACTGCAAAAATGTTGAGTTTTGTATTTTTTGCCAGAAGAACATCACGGATGCGTGTTTATTTGTTTGCCTTTTTTTCTTTTCCCCAAGGGTGATTGTATCGACCCAGAGGTCCTAGAATATTGTGATAGTTATTATATGAAGAGAAATAAAAAGTTCTAGTGCCTTTTTTAATAAAAAAAAAAGGACTCACTTTTTACAAGAAAACTGCATTTTAGATGTCTTTTCATATTTACAAAGATATTTGATTTTTCAAGCAATCATAACCATATATGAAGTAATAAGTGTCGTGAAGTAATATCTAACACTTATTGTGTACTAATATATGACGTAATGAGTGACTTGACGTAAAAATTGAAAAAATAAATGTTTCTTTTATTTTAGTTTTCAGTTCAGAATCGCTAAAGTTATAAACTACAAAAATGCTTATGGTCTCTGAGCAATGTTTATAATCTTTTAGTTTAAACTGAAAAAATACCTGAAAATTTTAAAACTAGTTTAATTTTTTGTTAGGTTTTTGTTACTTGATACGAGAACTAAACACGAAGTATTTGATAATATTATTGATAAAAATACTTACTTATAAAGCAAACATGTCAGAAAATGACGTTAAGACCGAGCTGGATTTTTATGAAGAGTTACATGACAACAGAAAAGCAAAACCTGTAAGCTGTCAAGTGATTAAGTCAATGTCTGGAGGTCAGGTTTTTAAGGGCATAAAGCTTGGATACATGGAAGGAGACACTGAATTTGAAAATGCACAAGATAGTTTATTTGAATGTGAAGGATTAGTCGTCATTCAACCTCCTGAAAAGCTAAGCTTTGAGCTTACAATAAAACTAGAAAATAGGCAACAATTTCAAAATGCGGTGACAGAATCTTTGATGAAAAAATTTGGATTTTCGATGGAAATGGATATCTTAGATTTAGGGATGGAAAAAGTCAAAGCTCAAGAAGAATCTCTTTCTACCAATGTAAAACTTAAGAAAATGTACAGCATTGAAATTGAGATGCTCTCCTTGGGCTTATTCCAAATTCCTCATAATCAATGGGTAATTACTGCCCAAGCAAAAGAAGATTTAAAAAGTATTGAAAACCCTGATGATGCGTGGAATTTCCTAGTTTCCTATGGCTCTCATTTTGTTCCTCGAAGAGCCGTCTACCATTTTGGAGGACTAAAATTTATTCATGTGATCGAATTGTGGAATGAAGAAAAACAGGAAATCTCCCGTTCACAAAGACAATTGCTTTCTGATTGGAATAACATGACTAAGAAAAGCTTCATAAATAAAGTTCTAAGGTACCCGGGCAATGGAAAAATTATTTGCCGAGGATCTCCAAATGAAGAATTACAGCCAGTTTGGCAGATTGCTCAGGAAGAGTTTCCTGATGCAGCAAAATTTCTGAAGATGGAATGGCTGAGGAATACTCGCTCTAAATTACCACAAACCTTAAAATTGAAGCAACAAATCAGACTTGAATTTCAGGAATATCGTCGGAGACTCAGAAAAGAATTAGAGCCAAGGATGAACGCCAAACCTTGAATGATTATCTAAACCACATCATCTAGGATTACTGACCGCTACAATAGAATAGTCGATTTGCCGCTGATGTACGTTATTACGTTTTATAGTATTAAAACATGCGAAATATGTGCTTAAAAGTCTAAATTGTTTATAGTTAAATCTTTTTTTGTCAGGGTCCCATTATTTTTTTTTCAAGCTCTTGTTCTGAGCGGTTTCAGTAGGTATAGAGGATAGCAATAAATGATTATCATTATGATTAATTCACATAATTTGCAATATATCAAGGTAATATATCAGCTACTGGTACCTACAAAAATTGTTTTGCCTTCAAATACAGCGAATTTGACTTACAATCTACTAAATTCCAATTAGCGTATACCCTTGTAAAGTGTATGCATTAGGGGTTTTGAAAATTTATATCTTCTGTATAAGCAGTATCGCCATCTGATTTTTAATTATCCTACAGTATCTGTTATCAATAAGCAGCATTTTGACCCACCCTCCCCCCCCCAGAAAAAAAGAGAAAAAAGTTGACAAAAACAAAGAATTAGAGCAAAGGATACAAATTATACCACACAAAACAAAGTATCCCAAAGTATATGTTATCAATAACCACCATTTTGACCCTGTCCCCCCCACCCCCCCCCCCCCCACCAAACAAAAAAAGAAAGGAAAAAGTTGACAAAAAGTTAGCCGTAGTGTTGGTGACAATGTACAGTGTAATTAACAGGTAGATTTTCATTTGTTATAGGATTGTACTAACACGTTTTAAATTATGTAACACTGCTGTATATTTCGAGGCAAAAAGAGGGTCTGGGATCCTTTCAAGCCAATCAAACCTTCCAGTATCAGTAACAATGTTTATTTCAGTGATATCTCTGCAATAACTGCACTTTTATCTTAACATAGAATATTTTGCTGAAGATAGGGGTAAAAACTCTATTGTCAATTTGTAGTTAAATTCTACCTCCGAATATCTCAGGCTGATAAATCACCTTATTAAAGGTTTCGTTAATCAGCAGTTAATGAATCAATTATTGACCATTTACAATGTTCAACATTCCGTCCAACATTCAAGTCCGTCCGAGAGTGTCGTAGTGAATATAAAGATCCCGCAATATATTTTTGCTCACCACAGAGGATTCTAATATCACTGATTAATGGTGGTTTTCCAAAAGGCAGGTTTCCAGATTGTAAAAAAAAAGTAATCGCGACAACGGTGTGTATAGGTTGTGATAAAAATTATCTTGGTAAAGACCAACCTGTATCAATGCTGCCTGTTATTTCTTGTATTGTTGAAAAATATATCAGGGCCAGTTAATTCATTTGGAGAGGAATTAGTTGGTTCAATAGTAATTAGTCTGGTTTTTGAATGATTAGAAGGACACAAAATGTATGGAGATTTATAACTAGTGTAATTAACGTAGCTATAACTAATGGCTTTAAGATTAGGGCTCTGTTTACAAATTTAATGAAATCTTTGACACAGTTAAAGATGCAAATTGTATGGGATTGCATAAGAAACTCCTTAGCAATCAGTATTAGTTTGTGGAGATGAATTCTGCTTCAAAATGTCACATCCTGTCACACTTTCCTGAATCTAAGAACAAAAGCCATGACACCGGGAAAAAGTGAAAAAAATTTGTCTTGTTAAAGTTAACTTAGAGCCAATTTGTCCTTGGCCAAGAATGTAAATTATGTACTGTAGATGTAGATGGCAGATACAGTCGATAATTTACATTCTTGGCCAAGGGCAAATAGGCTCTAAATCAATTTTAACATGACAAATTTTTTTCACTATTTCCCAATGTCATATCCGGGTTGCAGCGGTAGCTAGCAACCTAGTAAGAGACGATCACGTCCAATGTTAAGAAATATAAAAACCCCTAACTCCTGAAAAAAGAGTCAGATCAAAACAAAAATTACACCATTAGAACCACTTTGTCCAAAACCCCTATTAAGGAAACTTATCACTCTTTGGCTTGAATAACAAAGAAAATATATTGGCTTGAAAATCAAGAAAATCGACTTTAACCACGTTATTCTCCACAAACGGGATATTTTTTTCTTTCCGCTTGATTTTTCTCCTCAACTAGCTGGGCACTGGAAAATCATAGAGAGCTGTATAATAGCTCATTTTAAAGGAAATTGCAACATCTAGTCACTTTTGTAATTAAAAATAAAATACTTTTTAAAGTAAAATCAATTTTGTCAAAAAAACATGACCATGCTAACTGAAATAATCATTTTTTACATTAAAAGACGATCATTAGAATAATAATCCGGGTTGCAGCGGTAGCTAGCAACCTAGTAAGAGACGATCACGTCCAATGTTAAAAAATATAAAAACCCCTAACTCCTGAGAAAAGAGTCAGATCAAAACAAAAATTACACCATTAGAACCACCTTGTCCAAAACCCTATTAAGGAAACTTATCACTCTTTGGCTTGAATAACAAAGAAAATATATTGGCTTGAAAATCAAGAAAATTGACTTTAACCACGTTATTCTCCACAAACGGGATATTTTTTTCTTCCCGCTTGATTTTCCTCCTCAACTAGCTGGGCACTGGAAAATCATAGAGAGCTGTATAATAGCTCATTTTAAAGGAAATTGCAACATCTAGTCACTTTTGTAATTAAAAATAAAATACTTTTTAAAGTAGAATCAATTTTGTCAAAAAAATTGCATTTTTGATGTATTTTCATACTGCAGTCTTTTCAAAGATATTTGAATTTTGAAGCAATTTACATTAAAAGACGATCACTGAAATAACAAACCATTCCATACATTGGACTTAGTTAGCTACTTGATTGTTTGAGTTTCGTCTCTTACTATTTAAAAGAAGAAAAAGCTGTAGGCTTTTTCCTGTTTGTATTTATAGTTAAAAAACGAACTCAAGTTCAAATAAACTCAACACTGTGGTTCATTCATATTATCTTCATTATTTTAGCTAGAATGTAAATAAACAAGTTTATTTTTTAAATTTTAAATTGAAAAGATAGTGCTTTTAATTCAACATATTAAAAATTCTCCCCGACGGGGAATCGAACCCCCTTATCCCAGGTAACAAGTGGGCGTACTTACCATTAGACTATCGAGAACTTATAAAATAAAAGTTACATATAGGATATGATAATAATTTTTTAATCCGGGTTACATAAAGGCTCAATCATCGAATTTTTACATTAAAGAACGAACTTTAGTCCATAGTTTATTTACTTACATTAAGGAACGAACTATAATCCATAGTACCTGAAGTATTAAAGCAATTAGTTCTTGGTCATACAGGTTGCAGCGGTAGTTAGTAACCTAGTAAGAGACGGTCACGACCAATGTTAAGAAATATAAAAACCCATAACTGCTTAAAAAAGAGTCAGAACAGCAAGGGAAATATATTGCCTTGAAAATCAAGAAAAGTGGCAGCTACTACAGTATTCTGCCTAAACGACATCTTTTTTTTTTTTCTTTTTTTTTCTTTTCCACAGATAACTTGGCACTGGAACACCGTAGAGAGATGTTCAATGGCTCATTTTAAAGGAAATTAATGGGGTTAAGAACCTTCTGTTCCTTAAATAAAAAAATTTTAAAACAGAATACATATTTCCACTAAAAACTGCATTTTTGATGTCTTTTCATACTGCAGTCTTTTCAAAGATATTTTATTTTTTTTTACGTATTGTGGATTGAAGATGCTCCTATTATTGGGAAATCAACAGCGTCTGAAGTGATTCAGTATATCAATAGTATTATAACTTGTGAAATACCAAATAGATTGACTAGTCCAACTCTTCACAAACTGGTCAAAGACCATCAAGTGCACCACTGTAATAAATACTGTCAAAGAAAATATAAGAGAAAAAGAGGAAGATGGGTTACGTACTGTAAGTTTGGCTTTCCTTGTCCTACAAAGGAACGAACAGAATTATATGACATCCTTGACTGCTTGGCTCATGGTACAAACCGTAAAAAGCCAAGAAAAAGAACATATCATCTGCTTCGAAGAGATGACGAGCGTTATATAAATGACTATTCTCCTGCGTTACTTATTGCTAATCAAGCAAACATTGATGTTCAATATATTGGCCATTTGGGCTCTAAATTACCGTATTACATTACCGATTACATAACTAAAGCAGAGAGTGTCGAAATAGAAGCAATGTGGGAGGAAGTAAATAATGCATGCAAAAGTCTTGGTCAACGAACTATGTCCTACTTGTTGAAGTCCATAAAAACCCGTCAAGTTGGAGCAGTTGAAGCTGTTGATAGGCTTCTTGGTACTAAATTGTATCCGGGTTGCAGCGGTAGCTAGCAATCCGGGTTGCAGCGGTAGCTAACAACCTAGTAAGAGACGATCACGTCCAATGCTAAGAAATATAAAAACCAATAGTTCCTAAAAAAGGAGTCAGATCAAAACAAAAAGTACACCATTAGAACCGCCTTGTCCGAAACCCCTGTATAGTAATGGCTAATTTTAAAGGAAATTAATTGGGTTAAAAATCTATAGTAACTAAAATAAATTATTTCTAAAAGAGAATAAATTTTTCCACCAAAAACTGCATTTTTGATGTCTTTTCACACTGCAGCCTTTCAAACATAATCGTATACCAGCGGTAAGATTTGAAGTCACACCTCCGAAGAGACTGGTGGCTAACACCAGTGCCTTGGACCACTCGGCCAGGCTGCCTCTCATAGATAATATATATGTGAATCTGGGTTGCAGCAGTAGCTAGCAACCTAGCAAGAGACGATCAGTCCAATGCTAAGAAATTTAAAAACCCAAAACTCCTAAAAATACAGTCAGATCAAAACAAAAGTACATCATTAGAACTACCTTGTCTGAAACCCTACTAGATAAATTAGAGCTATGACGTGAATAGAAATACATGAAATTATATTGTTGTTTCTGAAGACGTCATGAAATAATACCATTGCGCCATGACGTCATGAAATAAAATCATTACGCCGAACGTCATAATTACTATATAAGAAGCGTCAAAACTGTAAATGTTCTCATTCATAATTAGATAATGGTTAGATCAAAGCAAGCTATACGCAAGTTAAAAAAACAGTACTACACAAACAACAGAGATAGTATCTCGAAAAGAAAAAAGCAAAGGTATTCAACCGACCAGGCGTATTGAGAAGTAATAATTGAGAGAGAAAAACAAAACAGCAAGATGTGCTATCACAATGATGAAGATTATAGACATGCAAAAATTGAGACAGCCAAATAAAAGATCAAGGAACGGTATGGTAATGATGAAGATTACAGAGAAGCAACAATTGAGCAGGCTAGACAAAAGAGCAAGGAGCGTTATCGCAATGATGAAGATTACAGAGAAGCAAGAATTGAGCAGGCTAGACAAAAGATCAAGGACCGTTATCACAATGATGAAGATTACCGAAAAATATATAAGAAAAAATTTGCTACCAGAATAATGGGTAGATACTGGGGTGACAAAAGCTATAATGAAAAAATTAAATTCTCTGCGAGGTTGTACCGAAGAACGCATAAGGACAAAGGGAAAAATTACATTCAGAAATACAAGAAGATGGCAAAAATGCAGGTTGATCTTCGTAAATTGAGAAACATTTTACGCATGTTTTACCAGGATCACGAAAAGTATTCAAAATACAGATTAAAATTCTCTTTGAAAGAGCGGATGCTGTTGAAAAGTCAGCTAGAAATACTTTGGCAAAGCTTCATAGTAATATCCAAAAGAAATGTTGTCAGTTTAATGAAAAGCTTCCAAGGCATGGATTGGCAGCTGCGGAACAGTTTATAGATGCAATGGAAAATTTTCGACAACACAGTGAATATACGGAGGCGTACTTCTTAGAAAATTCGTATATTAATTTTGGAAGGAGTAATTGCAGCTTATGTAGCAGCAATAAAAATATATATACAAGCATACCTATCAACAGCGAAGGAAAAGCAATGTTTTTCAATTATGGCGAAAACGAGCCTGTTAGGGTTATTAGTATATGTGTTTGTAAGACTAATGATTTAGAACAAATTCCGGGAACTCCAACTCAAGAAAAAAGTATTTCTAACTGTGTTTTAAACAATTCTTTTAGTTCTACTGAATATTTGGCAAAAAAATTCTCTGTGTAGTAGAGCAAACTGTCCTGAAAATACGAGACAACTATTGAAAAATGCTCTGAATCTAGATCTGACAAGGAAATTATGATGGCTGGAGTCACCTATAACAATCTGAGTAAACATTCCAAACCAAAAATTGGGCAGCAGATTACTTGGCAATGTCACCCTGATATCTGCAAGCTCTATCCTACGGATATTGAATTATGTCAATTACAGTATAGACCAGCCTCTATGATGTCTTTCGAAATTATAATAAAGAATTATATTCAAAGTCATAAATTAAAAATTCCATCCAACGGGGATTCGAACCCCGGTCACCCACATGACAAGCAGATATGCTTCCCATTATACCATCGGAGACTTGTGAAAAATATGTTACATATAATCTGGGTTGCAGCTGTAGCTATCAACCTAGTAAGGGAAGATCACGCCCCATAGTAAAAACTATCAAACAGTTCGTGGTAACGAACTGTGTAGTAAGAGCGACTCGTCTCATAAAAAACGGAATTTTTATATCAAGTTTAGTCTTACACATCAAAAGTAAGAGGGTGAAAACACCCCTCAAAAGTCATTGAATCTTAATGAAAATCACACAATCAGTTTCAGCGTATCAGAGAACCTTATTGTAGAGGCTTCAAGCTCCTATCTGCAAAAATGAGGAATTTGGTGTTTTTTGCCAGGAGAAAGATCACGGATGCGTGTTTATATGCCCCCTTTTTTTGCCAGGGGTGATCGTATTGACTCAGTGGTCCTAGGAAGTCACGAAAGGGCTAATTTAAACGAAAATTAAAAGTTCTAGTGCCTTTTTAATTAAAAAACATAAAAATAAAAAATAGAAAAGCTTTTCACAAAAACTGCATTTTTATGTCTTTTCATACTGCAATCTTTTAAAAGATATTTGATTTTTGAAACAATTAAAAAGTTCGTGGTAACAAATTTTATAGTAAGAGTGACTCGTCCCAATAGTAACCGAAATTTGAAAAAACAGAATTTGATACCAATAGATAAATCAAAAGAATCGGATTTTTTTACAGTAATACATTAAGGACCGAAGTCAATCCCATAGTAACTGAAGCAACAGGGAAAAGTAAACAGGATCTGTGGTATATATCAAACAGTTCGTGGTAATTACATTAAAGAACGATCTGTAGTCCTTATTATTTACATAAAGGATCGACATAGTTCATCATAAAAAGTGTCAGTCAAGAGGATCTCATGTTGTAGTTATTAATAGAAGTTTTGTTTAGACTTTAAAAAGACAAATGTATTAAAATTGCCTTCGGCAGGAATTGAACCTATGACCGTTGGAGCAGAATTCCAACACACTATCTAGCTTATTTGAAAAATTTATGTCAGGTGGAAACAGAAGGTGCATATCATCGAACGATGCAGAATTTAAGACATGCTGAACTCGATTGGGTAAAATCCTTGCAAAAACTAGGAAACTCTTCCAAAGAGGCCACTATGAGTGACCACTCCAAGAATATATCATTTCAGCTAAAGTATACAACAGATCAAAGCAAAGAGACGAATGATACAGGAAAAAAGTCTATAGTCCAAGAAGAAGCCAATAAAATAATAGAAGCTCCCATGAATGTTATTAAAAAAGGAGATTGCCCAACCCATGATCTAGCTTATTTGAAAAATTTATGTCAGGCGGAAACAGAAGGTGCATATCATAAAACGATGAAGAATTTAAGACATGCTGAGCTCAATTGGGTAAAATCTTTGCAAAAACTAGGAAACTATTCCAAAGAGGTAATTATGAGTGACCATTCTAAGAATATATCATTTCAAATAAAGTATACAACAGATCAAAACAAAAAGACGAATGGTACAGGAAAAAAGTCAATAGTCAAAGAAAAGGCCAAAATAATAATAGAAGCTCCCAAGACTGTTATTAAAAAAGGACATTGCCCAACCCATGATCTAGCTTGCTTGAAAAATTTATGTCAGGTGGAAACAGAAGGTGCATTTCATCAAACGATGAAGAATTTAAGATATGCTGAACTCAATTGGGTAAAATCTTTGCAAAAACTAGGAAACTTCTCCAAAGAGGCAACTATGATTGACCACTCCAAGAATATATCATTTCAGCTAAAGTATACAACAGATCAAAACAAAGAGACGAATGATACAGGAAAAGTCTATAATCAAAGAAGAAGCCAAAAAAATAGAATCTCCCACGACTATTATTAAAAAGGAGATTACATCATTCCTTATTCCAGCAATGAAAGCTGCAAATTGAATGCAGGAGCTGTGCCTTTAAGCAATAAAACGATACTGAAAAAACAAGTTGCCCAAGATTTTGGTGAGGATTTCTAAAAAGTTAAGCCTAAGAAATTTGAGCTCCCCCCATTAAAGCTCTTCCATAAGGACTGCCTTTATAAGATCCAAAGAGAGATTATCACTTAAAATTGATTGTTACCTTACATTAAAGAACGACCTGAGGCCCTAGTAACTGAAGTATTAAAAGGAATCCAGGTTGCAGCGGTATCTAGCAACCTAGTAAGAGACGATAACTTCCAATGTTAAGAAATATAATAGCCCATAACTCCAAAAAATAGGGTCAAAATATAAAGTACCCAATAGAATTGTCTTGTCTGAAACCCTTATATAGGAAGCTTTCTGTCCCTTGTTATTATCAAGAATAGCTTCAGAGGTCACCGAATCAAGTTCCGGGTTGCAGCAGTAGCTAGCAACCTAGTAAGAGACGATCACATCTAATGTTAAGAAATATAAAAACCCATAACTCCTAAAAAAAAAAGTAAGATCAAACCAAAAAGTACACCATTAGAACCGCCTTTAAGACGATGTTAAGAAATATAAAAACCCCTAACTCCTGAGAAAAGAGTCAGATAAAAACAAAAATTACACCATTAGAACCACCTTGTCCAAAACCCCTATTAAGTTACAATAAAGTTGACAATATAGAATGAACTCTTACTTATACTAACTAAAACGTGTGTATGGGTGTGTGGAGTGACTATAATATCAGCGTTGCAGCTGTAGCTGTAATCTAGTTTATAGTAAAGAACGACTTCTAGCCCATTTTCACTGAAATAATCTATTGTTTCAAGATGACCCGGGTTGCAGCGAAAGCTAGCGACCTAGTAAGAGACGATCACGTCCAATGTTAAGAAATATAAAAACCCATAGTTCCTAAAAAAGGAGTCAAATCAAAACAAAAATTACACCATTAGAACCGCCTTGTCCGAAACCCCTGTATAGTAAACTTTCTGTCCCTTGGCTTGAACAGCAAGGGAAATATATTGGCTTGAAAATCAAGAAAAGTGGCAGCTACTACAACATTCTGCCTAAACGTTATATTTTTTTTTCTTTGTATCCAGAGATAGCTTGGCACTGGAATTACATTAAAAGACGATCGTTGGAATAGCAAACCTTTGCATACATTGGACTTAGTTACTTGATTGTTTCAGGTTCGTCTCTTACTCTTTCAAAGAAGAAAAAACCATCCGGTTTTTTCCTGTTTGCTATATTAAGGAACGAACTGTGACTCATATTAACTGAAGTTTTAAAAAGAATCACTATATATAGATGCTGATTGTATTTTGAACGAACTATAGCCAAAGCAATAAATTTATTTAGATCTACAGTCAGCAACCCTTGGATCTACAATCCAGAGCTCTGCAAATTGAGCTATCGAAGGCTTATTCATATATTTAACTTAAGACTATACTATGAGTATAAGGCCAATATAAATCCAGGCTGCAGACAATTAAGCCAAAAGTCATAGGCAGCGCTTTAGCGTTGCCAAAGTAAAGAACGATGTGAGCACAATGTATTATTTTTTTTTTTCTCCATACCCGGGCACTTCGTATCGGAGGAGTTGTCGTAGAAACTTCGAAAAGGGCTCATTCGATTGAAAATCGGTGTGGCTAGTGTCCTTTTTAATAATCAAAAGTGATTGGAGAGCAACTAGCCCCCCCCCACGCCCATCATTTCCCCAAACACATCCAATAAAAATTTTGAGATAGCCATTTTGTTCAGCGTAAATGATTTCCACATAGAAAATATGTTTTTGAGGAGGACACTCCCCCACAGCCCTCAGGGCAAGGGCTTTTTAGTTATGCCCTGGGGGCATTTAAGGTTTTTATAGAAAGCGTTGTCGTAGAAACTTCAAAAAAAGCTCATTCGATTGGAAATTCAAAGGGCTAGTGCCCTTTTTAATAGTCAAAAATTATTGGAGGGCAACTATCCCCCCCCACACCAATAATTCCCCCACAAACATCCAATAAAATTTTTGAGCTAGTCATCTCGTTCAGTGTTGTTAATTTATAGATAGAAAACATGTTTTTTAGGAATACACTCCCCCACACCTCTCAGAGCAAGGATTAAAAGTTATGCCCTGGGAGAATATAAGGTTTTTATTGAAATCTTTGTTGTAGAAACTTGAAAAAGGGCTCATTCGATTTGAAATTCAAAGGGCTAGTACCCTTTTTAATAGTCAAAAGTGATTTGAGGGCAACTAACCCAGCTCTAATGCCCACCTTTTCCCAAACACATCCAATCAAAATTTTTAGATAGCCATTTTATTCAACGGAGTTGAAAGTTTTGGAAATTAGGTCTTGAAGGATGACAACCCATCCCCCACAACCCCCAGGGCACGGGTTGTAAGTTATGCCCTGGGGGGCATTTCATAATCCTTGCAGAATAGTTGAAATATCTAAGAGCTGTTTTTCTAACAGAATTAATAATCAAAATTAGTATTATTTTTATTCCTCGAAAATTACTGTGTACAAAAATTTCGAATACCGTATCACAAAATTCATCATTTATCTTTGAATATTAGTGCGTAAAAAAAAAACTTCAAGAAGTATATTAGAACTGCTGGATGTGGCTATAGTTGTCGTGAATGAAAATCAACTTATCCAATCTGTGTGGACTGAGGCCATTTCTTTTCTAAGTCACTATCATAGTCACTATCATAGATCTACCACTAAAAATAGTCTTTCTACGGCGACAATAGTTGCAGGAATTAAAAGTAGCTTTGTGGCTACGTGCGGTAACAGTCCAATTAGCATCCTAACGGGGTCCCCGGTGCAGAAAAGCGTTGTTCTACCGTTGTCTTTAGTTTCTTACTGTGTCTTTAAAGTGACAATTTACAGTATCACTTGATTCCTGATTGGTTCCAGATCTTCCCGATTTGCTTCTCGTTTTTAGACAACCTCCTTGTTCTCTTTTTCAGCCTTCTTTTTTTGGCAATGTTTCTTCAAGCTAAAAAAAATTTCAGGCACGTTTTTTTATAGAGGTATCACCATTAGCCACTAATCCTCTGATTAATTTTCATTAAAGACAATTATTGAAAATTTCAAAAATTGTTTTTAATGAAAATTAAGAAAAAAAAGTTCTTACTAAGCCAAATTTAATGAATATATATTTACAAAAAAAATATTTAGTATGGTCCACTAAGCCTCCTTTAGAGCCCGTGGTTTACATTTGTAAAATTCACATATATTGTGTATTATCATAGGTAGTGCCCTAGCGCTGCCTAAGTAAAGAACGATGAGGGCACAATGTGTTTTTTTTTCTCCATACCCGGGAACTTCGTATCGAAGAAGTTGTCGAAGAAACTACGAAAAGGGCTCATTCAATTGGAAATTGGAGTGGCTAGTGCCCTTTTTAATAGTCGAAAGTTATTGGAGAGCAACTAGCCCCCCCCCCCACAATATATAAGGTTTTTATAGGGTTTATAAGGTTTTTATAGAAGGCCTTGTCGTAGAAACTTCAAAACAGGCTCATTCGATAGGAAATTCAAAGGGTTAGTACCCTTTTTTAAATGTCAAAAGTGATTGGAGGGCAACTAGCCTCGCCCCCCACGCCAATCATTCCCCAAAACACATCCAATCAAAATTTTGAGATAGCCATTTTGTTCAGTGTAGTGGATTTTGAGATAGAAAATATGTTTTTGAGGAGGACACTCCCCCACAACCCTCAGGGCAAGGGTTTGATGTTAGGCCCTGGGGGCATATAAGGTTTTTATAGAAGGCGTTGTCATATAAACTTTAAAACAAGCTCATTCAACTGGAAATTTAAAGGGAAAGTGCCCTTTTAATAGTCGAAAGTGATTGGAGGGCAACAACCCCCCCCCCCCACGCCCATCATTCCCCCCAAATAAATCCAATCAAAATTTTGAGATAGTCATTTTGTTCAGCGTGGTTGATTTCCATATAGAATATGTTTTTGACGAGAATACTCCCCCACAAGCCTCAGGGCAAGGGTTTTAAGTTATGCCCTGGGGGCATATAAGGTTTTTATAGAAGGCTTTGTCGTATAAACTTCAAAACAAGCTCATTCAATTGGAAATTTAAAGGGCTAGTGCTTTTTTTAATAGTTGAAAGTGATTGGAGGGCGACAAGCCCCCCCCCACGCCCATCATTGCCCCAAACACATCCAATCAAAATTTTGAGATAGCCATTTTGTTCAGCGTGGTTGATTTCTAAATAGAATATATGTTTTTGAGGAGGACACTCCCCCACAACCCTCAGGGCAAGGGTTTTAAGTTATGCACTGGGGGTATACACGGTTTTTATAAAAGGCGTTGTCGTAGAAACTTCAAAACAGGCTCATTCAATTGGAAATTCAAAGGGCTAGTGCTCTTTTTAATAGTCAAAAGCGATTGGAGGGCAACTAGCCCCCCCCCACGCCCATCATTCCCCCAAACACATCCAATCAAAATTTTGGAGATAGCCGTTTTTTTCATCGTAGGCTATTTGATTTCTAAATAAAAAATATGTTTTTGAGGAGGACACTCCCCCACAGCCTTCAGAGCAAGGGTTTTGAGTTATGCCCTGGGGGCATATAAGGTTGTTAAAGAAGGCATTGTTGTAGAAACTTCAAAAAAAGCTCATTCAATTGGAAATTCAAAGGGCTAGTGTCCTTCTTAATAGTCGAAATGATTGGAGGGCAACTAACCCAGGTCTCATAGATAGCTATTTTATTCAACGTAGTTGAAAGTTTTGGAAATTAGGTCTTTAAGGATGACAAGCCCCTCCCCCCACAGCCCTCAGTGCAAGGGTTTTAAGGTTTGCCCTGGGGGCATTTCAGAATCCTTGCAGAATAGTTGAAATATCTAAGAGCTATGTATTTCTAACAGAATTAATTATAAAAACTAGTATTATTTTTATTCCTCGAAAATTACTGTATACAAAACTTCGCATACCGTATCACAAAATTCATCATTTATCTTTGAATATTAGGGGGTCGAAAAAAACTCCTTCAGGCAAACTTCAGAAGTATATTAGAACTGCGGGATGTGGCTATAGTTGTCGTGAATGAAAATCAACTTATCCACTCTGTGTGGACTAAGGCCATTTCTATTCTAAGTCAATATCATAATCACTATCATAGATCTACCACCAAAAATAGTCTTTCTGCGGTCACACTAGTCGCAGGAATAGACAATAACTTGCTGGCAAGTGTGGCGACGTAGGAAGTTTCATCACGATTGTGTATTCGGAACAAAAGAACGTTGCCGTCACCGTCGTCTTCGGTTTCTTCCTATGTCTTTAAAAGGATGAAGTATAGTGCAACTTGATTCCTGATTGGTTCCAGCTCTTCCCGATTCACTTCTCATTTTTAGACAACCTCCTTATTCTCTTTTTCAGCCTTCTTTTTTTTGGCAATGTTTCTACAAGCTAAAAAAATTTCAGGCGCGTTTTTTTTTATAGAGGTATCGCCATTAGCCTCTAATCCTCTGATGAATTTTCATTAAAGACAATTATTGAAAATTTCAAAAATTGTTTTTAATGAAAATTAATTTAACAAGTTCTTACGAAGCCAAATTTAATGAATATATATTTTAAAAAAATATTTAGTATGGTCCACTAAGCCTCTTTTAGAGCCCGTGGTTTACATTTATAAAATTCACAAAAGACCTAATTTCCAAAACTTTCAACTATGTTGAATAAAATGGCTATCTAAAAATCTTGATTGGATGTGTTTGGGAAAAGGTGGGCATGAGAGCTGGGTTAGTTGCCCTCAAATCAGTTTCGACTGTTAAAAAGGGTACTAGCCCTTTGAATTTCAAATCGAATGAGCGCTTTTTCAAGTTTCTACGACAAAGATTTCAATAAAAAAGTTATATGCCCCCAGGGCATAACTTATAACCGTTGCCCTGAGGGTTGTGGGGGAGTGTTCTCCTCAAAAATATATTTTCTATCTGGAAATCAACTACGCTGAACAAAATGGCTATCTCAAAATTTGTATTGGATGTTTTTGGGGGAATTATGGGTGTGGGGGGGGATAGTTGCCCTCCAATCACTTTTGACTATTAAAAAGGGCACTAGCCCTTTGAATTTCCAATAGAATGTGCTTTTTTTGAAGTTTCTACGACAACGCTTTCTATAAAAACCTTAAATGCCCCCAGGGCATAACTAAAAAGCCCTTGCCCTGAGGGCTGTGGGGGAGTGTCCTCCTCAAAAACACATTTTCTATGTGGAAATCATTTACGCTGAACAAAATGGCTATCTCATAATTTTGATTGGATGTGTTTGGGGAAATGATGGGCATGGGGGGGGGGTAGTCGGCCTCCAACCACTTTCGACTATTAAAAAGGGCACTAGCTCTTTGATTTTCCAGTCGAATGAGCATTTTTTGAAGTTTCTACGACAGCGCCTTCTATAAAAACCTTATATGCCCCCAGGGCATAACTTAAAACCCTTGCCATGAGGGTTGTGGGGGAGTGTCCTCCTAAAAAACATATTTTCTATCTGGAAATCAACTACGCTGAACAAAATGGCTATCTCAAAATTTTGATTGGATGTGTTTGGGGGAATGATGGGCGTGGGGGGAGCTAGTTGCCCTCCAATCCCTTTTGACTATTAAGAAGGGCACTAGCCACTCCGATTTCCAATCGAATGAGCCCTTTTCAAAGTTTCTACGACAACTCCTTCGATACGAAGTGCCCGGATGGAGAAAAAAAACACATTGTGCCCACATCGTTCTTTACTTAGGCAGCGCTGGAGCGCTGCCTATGACTTTTGGCTTAATTGTCTGCAGCCTGGATTTATATTGGCCTTATACTCATAGTATAGTCTTAAGTTAATTATAAGTATGAGCCTTCAATAGCTCAATTTGCAGAGCTCTGGATTGTAGATCCAAGGGTTGCTGACTGTAGATCTAAATAAATTTATTGCTTTGGCTATAGTTCGTTCAAAATACAATCAGCATCTATATATAGTGATTCTTTTTAAAACTTCAGTTACTATGAGTCACAGTTCGTTCCTTAATGTAGCAAGGCTGCTGGTTGGGACTGACTCGCGGATCTCACGAAATTGTCAAACTTGGCACTAAGCTCATTCACTTTCCTGGTCAGTGTCGCTGAGATATCTCCGGCAATCGCAGGAACCTCGTCAGGCTCATATATAACAAAACACGGCAAATTGACTTTGTTGTCATCGCAGTATTTTAGTGCTTTTATGACATCGAATATATGGTCAGTAGGTTTGTCACGATTAGTTGGCCTAGTTGACTGGCCTGCCTCAGACCACAGTAATTTCTTTGCATTCCGTATATCATCCAACTCGAAGAACTGCAGCTTTGCTCATTATATCCGCACTCTGATTTCCCGCTTTATACGCCCTTACTGCGAAATTCAACACGGCATTCCGTATCAGTCTCTCTTTCACACTAGTATCATTCAGCGGAATATTTCCTACAGAACGTAGTCACACAGAGTCCAAGATCAGTCCATGGGTTGATCCAAAAATGTTAATAGCAGGAATTCACTTACGAGAGAAGTAAGGGAAGCGTTGGAGGATGTCTACCTTGTCCCCGCAATTTCAGGGGCAAGCCCAGCGGGTACCAGGGCTCTTGCAGACAACTCTCTTACCCCTCTTCTGCTTACTTCTCTCCTGTTACCGTTATCGCAGCGTAATTGCCTATTCTGCTCCGGAAACTATTTTTGAATTTTGGCTTATTTTCGTATCGTATGTCAAATTTATATTCGTACTGCTTAGCTTGATGGCTTTTCTCCAATATTAATACTCTTGACCTTGATCTTGACCTATATCATGAACTATATCATATATATATAAATATTCAGAAATTAGGTCAGTAGATCAGTAGACACAAATGAAGGTTACAACAGTGTCAGGATTATACGTCACTAATCCCTATTGCGAAAATTTTATTTTCTTCACTACAACTTACAGAATTATTAATGTCCATATAATATCCAATTTTGATGTTGACACTTTGAATGCAAGTTAAAGACTGACAGGGGTTTAGTTAGAATTTTGCTAAAATCGCTAGCTTCTCTTTTTCAAAAATCATATCCATAATCTTCAGTAGCTTATTTCTAACCTCAGAACCACCATATTTAAGATACTCATTTACCACACTATCAGTCCCTTGAGCCTTATTGTATTTAATCCTTTTAGTACTGACAGTGATTCTTCCACATAAAATGTATCGTCCCTCGCATTCAAAGTGTCACAATCTTTTTCATTCTCCTCTGCATCTTTTCCTGTAACTATATCACGGTTTAGCAGATTCTCTAAAAAATGTTCTGCCAATCTTGCTTTAATTTTATCCTTATCACTAATTTTGGTCCCGTTCCAATCTTTAACTGGGGCAAGTCCAGATTAACTATTCACTCTCAATTTATTAACATGCCAGTTCAATATTTTACTATTATGCCGTCTCGCTGCATCTCCCAAATCTTCGGCAATTTTATCCATGACCTCCACTTCATACCTCCTTAGTTCAAATTTCAATGCTAATCTCTACTTTCTTCTACATTCCTCTTATTTTCGCATGATCTATCACTCAGATAATTCCTGTACAAGCTCCTCCTGTTTTCTATTAAACACAAAGAATTTTAACTATTATTGCTAGCTGCGTACTTAACTGTCAGCCCTAAGACACCATCAGCAACTTCACAAACAATTTTCCTATTTCGACTTTGTCAATTCCTAGAAAAATTCTCTCAAACTCTCATCCTGGAATCTATCAACGTCACAACTTCCAGGATGGTATTTACCCTTCCTAAATTTCTGCTTTAGATTAAACATAAACACTACTAAATAGGATCTTTACTTTTAACATCACTAACGTCACTCCTATACACCCTAATATCTTACATTGATCCTGCCAGTCTTCGTTCTACATTTTATGACCGAAAAATGTATTGTTTATAACTATATTGTTATGCTTACAAAATTGCAACAGTCAATAGTCATTACTGTTCACTTTTCCCACACCAAATGTACCTGGGATAGGATACAATCTATCCCTATTTCTACAAAACTGGGTATTAAAATATCCTAATAAAAACACCATATTTCTACCCAGGACCCTGTTTATTTGTTTCTGTAGCTGTAAGTAAAATTCACCCGAGTCACAACTATCTCCGTCAATCGGTTCCACAGGAGCATATACTGCTATAACTGATACTCTGCACTTTTTTTGTGATAAAATGAGCGACTAGCATCCTATTAATAATACCTTCCCAGCCTAAGCAAGAGTTAGCAGCTTCCTTATTCATCATGAGCCCTGCTCCCTGTCTATAAATCCCATCCTTTCTGCCTGTGTAAATAAATTCTATAGTTCATTTGGTTGTGCTGCGCTTTACTCTGCATTCTCTTCTCCCCTCCTTTTCCTTATTTATTATTATTGTTTTTGCAATTTACTATTGTAAAGAGGAAATCATTCTCACTCATTCATTCACGGGTCAATATCAATTTTCTTTTTTATACATTTCCAATATTACACAAGAATTAGACAAGTTTACTTTACCTATCTCTACAGAAACAGTTGCACTGGTGCTTTCTTGGGGCTGCTCTTGGTCAAGTGTTAAAAACTGAATAGTATTTGTTAGCCTTCTATTTCTGATGAAAAAAAGGTGTTGCTTGCAATTAAACAAACTATCAGCAAACCAAGGAGAAATGAAATATAGTTTTTATCTGCTTTGTACTTTGAGCATTTGCAGATGTTGAACTGTTCATCCCTGTGAAAAATAATAAACAAACTGCTTGATAATTTCAATAGAAATTTTGAAAAGCAATTCAAACAGAATAGATCAATGCAAACTGTATGAATTTTGTCTATTTAGAAACTGATAGGTCTAACTACCCAGATATTGTTATTGTATCAGAGGTAGTTTATTCACTTACATCCAAATCATAAAATAGGGGGCAGTTTTAACAACCTTCACATGGTACTTATGAGAACAGTAGCTAATGCGTTACCTATCAACAAAACAGGGTCCTACTAGTGCTAGTTACGTTACTGCCCAGCCACTGGAAGCCCTACCCACTGTCTAGCCATGAGGTGGGGTATTTTGTTGGATACATTGCTAAAATTGGATAGACTGAAGCATCATGCAGCATCATGTATCATTTAGTGAATAATATAACGCATTATCAATTTGTGATTGTGTTGACTACTACTGGTTAATCGATTTATTGTCTAGTGTTGGGACCGTTGGTCCTGGTTTGTTTCAGATAAATGCCCTTCCCAGGTTCTTCTCTTTTGGGTCCCTTAATTGTTCTCTTTCCCCCCTAGTAATAATTATTAATTTTCCCTTAATTTTGGCTGCGCTATTATTTTCCTTCGTTAACTGCGTAGTTTGTTAAACAAAGACAGAGGCTTTAATTGCGCAGTTAGAGATGATTTACCATAGTTAAGAATTACTTTCAGATAACAAGTTTAGTCTAAATTCTTGGGGGGTGAAAGAAGGGGCATACAGCCGATTCATTTGAAGTAAGGCAGTAATTGGTAAGCATTTGGATTGGTTAGAAAAATACACCTACCTCCCATCACAGGCATGCGGTTGAGCGGTCTGGGGGAAAATTAGGAGTATGTGATTTCAGTTCTGTTATATGCGTGATTGAATACAGTAAGCTTTTTTATACTATATAATTTTTGAATTTTAGCCTAGGTAGAGTCCAAGGAGATAGTTAGAAATATTAATGGTAATCCAGGGAGGGAACCCCTGGCCTTAAAGTGGCCCCTTTGACCGTTCGATCACGTTATCGTGCCCTAAGGCAGGGTATAGTGTAAATTAGGTACTGACATACCCGATATCTACAGAACCGTTGGGGTAAGCGCAGGCAACCGACTATAATATTTCGCGCCACCGGGGACTTCCCTCTCTAGTAAGTGGTGTAGCACCATTCTTGCACCAATAAGTGGTGATACCAGTACCTTAATAACTCCAATACTGGTGGCAGCAAGAAAAGGAGCTATTAACAGCACTGATAGTAAAAGAATTCCGCGTTTTCGAAGAGATAAGTTAATTTAGCCTACAGAGTAGCCTATTGTGATTACATATAAAGAGAAAAAAATACACAATCAATTAATAAAATTATATTAATTATCTGGGCTGTGCCTAGTTAGATAATAATAAGTAATAAAATTTAAGAATCAATATACCACGCAAATAACTAACTTGTGAGACAAGGGAGGCTGCGCCGCCCACGTAGAATCGGCAAATTAAAACGCAACAATTTTTCACAAAAAAAAAATAATTAAAAAAAATAAAAAAAAATAAATAAAAAGAGACATTGGTAAAAGGATTTTCATTTAGACGGAAGACGTTAAGTAAACCTTGAAGTAATGGCGGACAAACGGAAAATTCAAACAAGATCAGGAAAGGGACAGTTAGAAGAATTAGATATGAATTCGAAAAAAGCTACCGTGGTAAAACAAAAATCGCATTCAGACGTATCGCAATTGTATGCGACTCCCGCTGGAAATACCCTAAGAAAATCAGATAGAACCATATATCACTCAGGGGGTGAAATAGACATTTCTGACACATGTGAAGGGGAAATCTTCACAACAAAATCAGTAATAGAGCGAACTCCGGTACAAACCGTGGAGGAAGAAAAGAGTTTAAGAAAGATTCAAAAAGAATTATTCCCAGAGAGAGAAACCCAGACAAAAGAAACAGTGGCGATAATACATGAAGAAAAATCATTATATGAAAATGCGGGTAGAACAAAACCAACTCACCCTTCAGATGAGGTACAAAATGTAGGGGAGTTGCGGGTAAGATAAAAATATAATTATAGAACGAACGGAATCAGAAAACGAAGTAAGAGGATATAAAGACAGAGAGAATCATAGTATTCCAAGTAGCAGGAGTAGTAGAAGCCCAATTTCCAGCAGGGGCTGGCGAAAAATTACTCAAATAGATACTACACAACAAATATTAAATTTCATGAAGGAAGAGCGAATAGCCAGAGAACGAAAAAAGAAGGAAGATAGAGAAGAAAGAGAGAATATCAGAATAGCTAGAGAACAAAAGGAAGAGGCTGATAGAATAGCCAGAGAACGAAAGGAACAGGCTGAAAAAACAGCGAAAGAACGAAAGAAAGGGGCTGACTGACAGAAAAGAAGAGAACAAGCGCAGAAAATTACAGGGAAGAATTCCTAAGAGCCTCAAGGATTGTCCAAGTAAATTTAATGCATGCAGTAAACTTTCAACCAATGAAAGAGAATGAAGAAGTACATTTATACCTCTACAACTTTGAAAAAACTGCGGAATTAAATGAATGGCCGAGACAAAATTGGGTGACAAAATACAGCCCCTCCTTAACTACAAAGCACAAATTGCATGTAAAGCATTACCAATGCACTACTCGATGGATTTAATAAGCCATTTTTGAAAAATTTCAACTCTCCCCCGAGCACTTTCAAAGAAGGTTTAGAAGCGAAAGAAAACGAGACAACGAAACTTATAAAGAATACGGATATAAATTGAAGATATGTGTTTAAAATGGCTCAAGTTAGAAAATTATAGAATGTTAGAAGACCGAGAGGAGATAAATGAAAAATTGACGGAAGTGATAGATAAAATAGTAATGGAACAATTTTTAGAAAATACCCATAGAGAATTGAAAATATATTTGAAAGAAAAGAACCCGAAAACAAGCGAACAAATGGCGGAAATGGCAAATAGGTGGACCGAAATAAGAGAGGAAGTTGAGGAGACAGACATATTTCAATATAGAGAGTATAACAAAAACAGGCACTATAACACAGCGCAAGGAGAATTATCTTGCTATAATTGTGGTACCACGGGGCATTTTGCAAAAAACTACCCCAGTAAACATGACCAAAAACCACAGAAAACGACAGCCTGGGCCATGACCCATAATAAGGGAAAAAATTACGCATTTGCAGAGTCGCATAAAATATACGGAAAATGGAACGGGGAATTAGTTGAAATGGCAATTGATTCTTGCAGTGACCTAACTTATGTGCGAACTGACCTAATTAATAGAGCGGAGATAGACCATAAAAATAAGATTACAACATTATATAGACTAAAAGTGGTAACCTAATTTTTAAATTATTCTTTTTGTATTTTTGTAATTTATTATGTATATGTAATTTTTTTGTATTTTATTTCCTTTCAGTTAGACAAGGAAAGCTAGGGTGTTCTTAGGAATTATCTGTCTATAGACTACAAGACAAACTATATTTTTAAATTATTCTTTTTGTATTTTAGAAAAATATTAGCAAGTTTAACCGTTTATTATTTCCATTCAGTTAGACAAGGAAAGGTAGGGTGTTCTTAGGAATTATCTGTCTATAGACTAAAAGAGGTAACTATATTTTTAAATTATTCAGGGTGTTTTTTTCACAGTTAAAAAAAATCTGAAAGAATAGGAAGATAAGTATGCAAACCAAGATTAGAATATTGGAAGCTACAGTGATGACAGTGGTCAAATATGGCTGTGAAGCATGGACGCTCCGAAAAGTGGATGAAGATTTGCTAGATGTTTTCCAGAGAAATTGCTTAAGGATTGTTCTGGGTAACCGGCCGACTAACCGTATTTCAAACAATAGGCTATACGAAAAATGTGGTTCAATACCGCTCTCTAGGGCTGTGATGAAAGAAAGGTTGAGGTGGTTAGGGCAAGTTGTGCGAATGAAGGATGACAGATTGCTGAAGATTATTCTTTTCGCCCTACCATCTAGGGCTAAACGGAAAGAAGGTCGTCCCCGTCTGGGGTGGGAGGACGTCAGAAAGAAAGATTTTAAGGAAATGGGAACTTCGTGGGCGGGTGTAAACAGGGAGGCTTTGAATAGATTGGGATGGAAAAGGAGATTTTACGTGGGTGGCGCAGCCTCCCTTGTCTCACAAGTTAATTATTCGCGTGGTATGTTGATTCTTAAATTTTATTACTTATTATTATCTAACTAGGCACAGCCCAGATAATTAATATAGTTTTATTAATTGATTGCGTATTTTTGTCTCTTTATATGTAATCACATATGGCTACTCTGTAGGCTAAATTAACTTATCTCTTCGAAAACGCGGAATTCTTTTACTATCAGTGCTGTTAATAGCTCCTTTTCTTGATGCCACCAGTATTGGTGTGGTAAGGTACGGGTGTCACCACTTATTGTGCAAAAATGGTGCTACAACAATTACAAGAGGGGAAAGCCCCCGATGACGCAAAATATTAAAGTGGAATGCCCGCGCTTACCCCTACGGTCTGTAAATATCGGGTATGTCAGTACCCAATTTACAATATAGCCTGCCTTAGGGTATGATAACGCGATCGAACGGTCAAAAGGGCCACTTTAAGGCCAGGGGTACCTTCCCTGGGTTACCGCTAATATTTCTAACTATCTGCTTGGACTCTACCTAGGCTAAAAAGTCAAAGATTATATAGTATGAAAAAGCTTACTGTATTCAATCACGCATATAACAGAACTGAAATCACATACTCCTAATTTTCCCCCAGACTGCTTAACCGCGTGCCTGCGGTGGGAGGTATGTGGATTTTTCCAGCCAATCCAAATGCTTACCAATTACTGCCTTACTTCAAATGAATCGGCTTTATGCTCCTTCTTTCACTCCCCGAGAATTCGGACCAAACTTGTTATCTGAAAGTAATTTTTACCTATGATGAATCATCCCTAACTGCGCAATTAAAGCCTCGTGGTTTGTTTAATAAATTACTCAGTTAATGAAGGAAAAAATGGCGCAGCCAAAATTAAGGGAAAATTAATAATTATTACTAGGGGGAAAAGAGAATAATTAAGGGACCCATAAGAGAAGAATCTGGGAAGGGCATTTATGTGAAACAAACCAGGACCAACAGTCACAACACCTCCCTCGTAAGATAAATGACCGCTACTTCAATGGATTGGTTGGAAACTCAGACATGAAATAAATAACACAACTTCAAAATCATCAAAATAATATCTTCTGTACTTTCTTCTACCAGTGCCTGTACTTCCACCGCTTGGCTCAGGATTCGACGTCATCCACAGGTCTTTACCGTAGAACCACCATGGTCTCTATCGAATGGCATCCGCATTAGGTTTTGAAAGTTGAAGTCCCATGATTCGTAGATGATGATTGTGCGCAGCACAATCAAAAATACAAATTTTCTCGCTCTCACGAATTTACATTTGAGAGGAGCCGAGAATCAGTTTCTGACACAGTCGATGATGCCAGCCATCATGCAAAAATGGCTGCACTAGCCTCTTAATCTCCATCTTTGGAAACAACCCTAAATCTTAATTAAACTATAAATTTCCCCTTGGTATAATTTGAAATAATCCAAGGCCGAAAACACACAGGCCTCTGAAAACGATAGGGGTTCAGGAAAATGAAGTAAAAATCTGAGCGAACCTTGAATCGCTTTTTTTCTGGGCCTTGTAAACAAAAATAATCGAATGAATAATGCTCGGCGATGAGGGATGAAGATAATATTGAAGACTGGAAAGACCAGGCTTCAGTAAAGGGATCACAACTTGTCCGCCAGTTGTGCATTGAGGAAAAGGGCTATCTTTCACGTCTTCCCGCAGGGGATCTTCCTCAAGGGATTCCTCCCCCTCATAAAGGAACAAACCCCCTTTTGAGTTGATAAAACCAGTCTCAGATTTCTTCCCAATTTTCTTCAATCCAACCCAAAATTCAGTATCTCCCAATCTTTCCATAACTCGTTGTTGACAAGTCAATTCTATTTCATCATTAACTGCAGTTTCTCTTAATATGTCATGGGCCGTCTTCTCCCTCCTAAGGTGTTTCGTCTTATTGTAATTTCGTTAATTCCCCAGTGGGTCTTAGACCTCTTTGTCCCCCCTATTATTTATGTTAGCTAAGCACAGCGCAGATAATTTTTTATTTTTCGCCACTGCAGGGTGAATCTCCAAATTTTGTCTCTGTTTTGAATTTATTTGTTCTATTTCACTTTTCTCATTTTTTTCCATGGCGCAAAATAAATCATCTCTAAGTTTGAATTGGACTCATGTGTCCACCATCTTTGACTGCAATTCTTCATTGTTGCTCCGTTTAATATCTCTTTTCTCCCTCTTAGTTGTCTTTTCTTTTGTTGGAGCATTAAATAAATCTTCATGAAATCTCAATTGGACTCCAATGTCCATCATCTTTGACTGCTTTTCTTTATTGTAGTTCCGCCTTGCGTTTTTTTTCTCTCTTTTAGTTTTCTTTACTTTTACCACAGAAACAAATATTTCGTTATCAAATGGGAACTGAACTCCGACATTTGGTTTTTCATATTGTACTAAAATTTCTCGAACTTTACGAGGAAAAGCGCATACAATAAATTTCTTCTCATTTTTCTTTGGTACAATCAGTGTTTCATTTTGGTCTGTACTTGTTAGCGTCTCATATTCAATAAAAGCGTTCTCAAGTTTTCTATTTTCTGCAAATTTTCCCGAAAAATCATTTTCGCGCGTCTTATTTTCAATATTATGTTGTCTTTTTACTTCTGCATCCCATTTCTGTTGATTATCAATATAACGAACACGTGTATCAAGCATTTCGTTTTTCCGACAGGGTGGCCCAGCCTCCCAATTCGTTTTTTGGGCCGGTCCACTTCCCCCCGTAGTCAACGAAGTTGTATATTTTCCCGTCTCTTTTAAAGAAGGCACTTTTAAGGATAGAAGGTTTCTGATATCTCCTAATTCTCCTCCTACTAAAACATCAACTGCTAGCTTAGGTACTAAGCCTACTTTTATCGTTTTTCTTTGGATTGTACAGTTGTTCTTTGCAATTTCTATTCTAACCCAAGCAGACGGGCATGGGTGCTTGTCTCCATAATATCTAATTCCTAAGAACACCCTAGTATTCCTTTTCTAACTGAAAAGAAACAATAAAGGGTTAAATATGCTAATTTTTTTTCCAAAATGCAAAAAGAATAATTTAAAAATAAAATTTGTCTTTTAGTCTATAGGCAGATAATTCCCAAGAACACCCAACCTTTCCTTGTCTAACTGAAAGAAAATAATAAAGGGTTAAATATGCTAATTTTTTTCCAAAATACAAAAGGAACAATTTAAAAATAAAGTTACCACTTTTAGTCTATAGACAGATAATTCCTAAGAACACCCTACCTTTCCTTGTCTAACTTAAAGGAAATAATAAAGGGTTTAGTATGCTAACATTTTTTCAAAAAAAAAAAATAATTTAAAAATAAAGTTACCACTTCTAGTCTATAGACAGATAATTCTTAAGAACACCCTAGCTTTCCTTGTCTAACTGAATGGAAACATTAAAGGGTTAAATATGCTAATGTTTTTCCAAAGTACAAAAAGAATAATTTAAATATAAAGTTACTACTTTTAGTCTATAGACAGATAATTCCTAAGAACACCCTATCTTTCCTTGTCTAACTGAAAGGAAATAATAAAGGGTTAAATATGCTAATATTTTTTCCAAAATACAAAAAGAATAATTTAAAATAAAGTTACCACTTCTAGTCTATAGACAGATAATTCCTAAGGACACCCTAGCTTTCCTTGTCTAACTGACAGGAATAATAAAGGGTTAAATATGCTAATATATTTTTCCAAAATACAAAAAGAATAATTTAAAAATATAGTTTGTCTTTTAGTCTATAGACAGATAATTCCAAAGAACACCCTACCTTTCCCTGTCTAAATGAAAGGAAATAATAAAGGGTTAAATATGCTAATATTTTTTACAAAATAAAAAAAGAATAATTTAAAAATAAAGTTACCACTTCTAATCTATAGACAGATAATTCCTAAGAACACCCTAGCTTTCCTTGTCTAACTGAATGGAAACATTAAAGGGTTAAATATGCTAATGTTTTTCCAAAATACAAAAAGAATAATTTAAAAATAAAGTTACCACTTTTAGTCTATAGACAGATAGATCCTAAGAACACCCTACCTTTCCTTGTCTAACCGAAAGGAAATAATAAAGGGTTAAATATGCTAATATTTTTTCCAAAATACAAAAAGAATATTTTAAAATAAAGTTACCACTTTTAGTCTATAGACAGATAATTTCTAGGAACACCCTATCTTTCCTTGTCTAACTGACAGGAAATAATAAAGGGTAAAATATGGTAATATTTTTTCCAAAAATACAAAAAGAATAATTTGAAAATAAAGTTACCACTTTTAGTCTATAGACAGATAATTCCTAAAAACACCCTACCTTTCCTTGTCTAACTGAAAAAATATCATAAAAGGTTAAATAAGCTAATATTTTTTCCAAAATACAAAAAGAATAATTTAAAAATATAGTTTGTCTTGAGTCTAGAGACAGATAATTCCATGGAACATCCTACCTTTCCTTGTCTGACTGAAAGGAAATAATAAAGGGTTAAATATGCTAATATTTTTTCCAAAATACAAAAAGAATAATTTAAAATTAAGTTACGACTTTTAGTCTATAGACAGATAATTCCTAAGAACACCCTACCTTTCCTTGTCTAACTGACAGTAAATAATAAAGGGTTAAATATACTAATATTTTTTCCAAAATACAAAAAGAGTAATTTAAAAATAAAGTTACCACTTTTATTTTATAGACAGATAATTCCTAAGAACACCCTACCTTTCCATGTCTAACTGAAAGGAAATAATAAAGGGTTAAATATGCTAATATTTTTCCAAAATACAAAAAAAAACAATTTAAAAATATAGTTTGTATTTTAGTTTATAGGCAGATAATTCCTAAGAACATCCTACCCTTCCTTGTCTAACTGAAAGGAAATAATAAAGGGTTAAATATACTAATATTTTTCCAAAATACAAATCCCAAAAAGTTGGAGGGATGGGGGCCCCTTGGAGGTTGGGGAGAGGGAACCCTTGGAGTTTAAGGTCCTTGGTAGTTCATATCCATAGCCATCTCACTAATCTCATATTGTGTACTTGTCAATTATAGCGACCACAGCCGAGAAGTAAAGCTATGTCAAATCACATGTCTCAAACTCTTTCACCCCAAATAATCCTCTAAAGTTTCTTAAACTGTTACCTTAGCCTCTAAGCACAATCAATATATGCAGTGTCCCATGGACAATTAAAAAGAATTTCTATCTCTTTAGAGTCCCGCATGCTATTCTAGCATTTATGTCAAGTCTCAAGCCATATGTGTTCAACTCTGGAAATTAATAATAATATGTTTTCAAGGAATGTTCAGGAGGTGAAATTGTGTCATAACAGAAAGTCTGGTCGGTGCAGATAAGAGACATGTAATCGTGTACTTGTGGTATTCAATAAGCTTGTGGCTGTGATGTCACAGAAATTACGTAAATTCAAACTAACACCCCCCAGAGAGTCTGGTCTGATGATGTCACATGTCCCGGTCGTATTCTAACCATGTCATTGACCTAGAAAGAGGTGTGTAATCTTGTACGTGTTGCTCGTCCCAGTTGTGCTACTCGTGGTATAAACCCTCGCCCTACTTATGTTGCAGTAGCAGTAATATTAGTAATAGTGTGCCCATTGCCTTTTGGTCAATTGATCTTCCCCTTTAACTATTCCCTCAGAGTTCCAATTTAATGCACAAATCAATTCTTAAGAAACTCTATTTTGACAATCTAAATGCACATAGTGTTTTTGTTAGTTCGAATTTTTCATCAATATTCTCTTAAATTTTACCTTGATATACTTAGCCTTAATATAAGCATTATCACAGTAGTTTCGGTGGTAGTAAAACTAGTTGCAGTATTAGTGTTGTATTAGTTGTAGTAGTAGCAGCAGTATTAATAGTGGTAGTAGTATGTGCATATTTCTTTTTTGTCAGTTGAACATCGCTTGCATGATGCCCTGGAAGATTCATCTCGTTACGGTAAGCCGTTCCAAAAATATTGTCGATGTTCGCTTTTGGCAACCTTTTGACGACCTTTTCACCTTAATAGTCTAAGGCTTACAAGTTGCTGCAATTGAATTAGTAGTTGGAGTAGTTTAGTAGCAGTAGTAACATAAGGAAAAGAAACAGTGGTATTAGTGCTAATAGTGCATATATTTACATACATATAATAATTTACATGCATATGTAAATTGATCTTCCCCTTTAAGTATTCTCCGAAAGTTTCAATTTAATACCCAAATCAATTCCTGTGATACACCTTTTTGACAATCTGCATGCGCATGGTGTGTTTTGATTTAGTTCAAACTCCCCCTCAATATTCTGTCAAATTTTTACCTTCACATGTGTAGCGTTACTTGTACTAGTTTCATAGTAGTAGTAGGAATAGTAGCAGCACTGATAGTATATAATTATTATTAGTAACAGTAGTAGTAGCAGTATTAATAGCAGTAGTAAGAAGTACGTTCTGCCTTTTGGTCAACTGAACATCCCACTCATGACGCCCCTGAAGTTTCCTCTTAATAAGCCGTTCCAGAAATATTGCTTATACACCCGTATCAGCAATTGTATTCACATAGAATGTTTAAATTGAGTTCAAATTTTCCCTCAACGCTTCCTCTGATTTTTTTTTTTTTTAATATCCTTGGCCTTAGTAGTACTCACTACAGAAGAAGAAGTTTTAGTGATAGTAGTGATAGTAGCAATAGTACTTGTGGTAGCAGTAGAAGCAGCAGTAGTTGTAGTAGCAGTAGCGTGCAAATATTGCCTTTTTGGTGAATTGATCATCTCCCTTATCACTTTCTGAAAATTCCAAGTTAATATACTCAGTCATTCCTGAGTTAAACCTTTTTGACACCCTATATACACGTAACATGTTTTTGATGTAGTTCAACACTCCCTTCAACATTCCCTTAAAGACTCATCCCAATGTCCTTCGTGTTTTGAGAAAGTAGAAGTCAAACATCCATACCTTTTCTAAATAACACATACTATAGTTAAACAATGAAAAAATTGGATAGCTTGAAGCCCTTGCCCTGAGGCTTCGCAGAGGGGGGGGGGTGACATCCCCATATGCATAATCACCGAACCTTTCAACAATACTGAAAAAAGAATTATGTCTCAAAACTTTGTTTGGATGTTTGTTATGGCAAATAAAGGGCGTGGGGGGGGGGGCCTCAAATCACTTTAACTCTTAAAAAAGGCAGTAAAACTTCCAATTCAAAATCAAATGCGACCTATCTCAATTTAATACGACCACCCATTCAATAGAAACCTTATATACCCCCAAGGAACAACTTAACGCCCTTGTCCAAGGGCTCTGGTGGGTTGTGCAAATCCTGGAGGCATTTTTATATGTTCTTTGGACTATCTTAAAAAAAATTGCCATTACACAATTTCAATCAGACACATTTGGCGAAAAGAAGGGTAGTGGGGTAGGGCTAGTTGACCTCAATCATTATTGACTCTTACAAGGGAGCTAGAACTTTCAATTTCAACCAAATGAGGCACCTCTAAAGTTTATACAACCATAGCTCTGCTTATATAGCTAAGCTCTGATCACTTTGACTCTTGAAAAGGGTACTAGAACTTCTGATTGCCAATCCAATGAGTTCCCTTCAAAACATATACGACCCCCTTTCTATAAGAACCTTATATGCCCCGAGGCCATAACTTACAACCCTTGCCGAGAGCTGTAGGAGGGTGGGGGGGTGTCTTCCTCACAGACAAAATTTTCGGACATTTTAACTAAAATGACCAAAATTGTTATCTCCAAATTTTGATTGGAGGTGTTAAGGGAAATGATGAGCCTGTAGGAACGGGGGGGGGGGGAGGGGCTGGTTGCTCTCAAATCATTTTGACTCAAAAAAGGGAACTATACCTGAAACTTCAAATTTCAAATCAAATGAGCCCCATCCGAAGTTTATACGGCTGCCCATTCCATAAGAACTTTATATGCCCTCATGGCGTAACTTAAACCCTATCCCCAGGGCACTGGGGGCCGTGTCAAAGCTAAAGACATTATTATATGTTCTTTGAACTATTTTGAACATAATCGCTATCTCGTATTTTCAATCAGATACATTTGGTGAAAAGAGGGGTCGTCGGGGAGGGGGGGGGCGGGCTAAGTGCCCTCCATCGCTTTTGACACTTAACCATCCCTTCCATAAAAACCTTAAATGCCCCACAGCAGAACTTACAACCCTTACCCCTAGGCTCTGGTGGTTTGTCACCGTTTGTATCAACACCAAAAGAATTGTTATGTGATCTTTAGACTATTTTGAATAAAATGACTGTCTCAAATTTCTTTTTCGATATATTTCAGGAAAACACGACGTGTTCGGGGGGAGGGGATAGCTGCCCTCTGATCCCTTTGACTCTTAAAAACGGCACTAGATATTCAGATTACCAATCCAATGACCCACCTGAAGTATATAAGACCACCCTTTCTATAGAAATTTATATGCCCCCGGGGCATAACATACAGCACTGCCCTATGAGCTGTAGGGGTGGGGGTGTCTTCCTCAAAGATATAATTTCCGGACCATTCAACTACATTAAACGAAATTGCTGTCTCCAAATTTTGATTGGATATCTTTGGAGATATGATGAGCGTGAGGAGGGGGGTGGGGGGCTGGTTGCTCTCAAATCACTGTTGACTCTTAAAAAGGGTCCTATAGGCTAGCTTCAAATTTCAAATCAAATAAGCCCCATCTGAGGTTTATATGACCACCCTTTCCATAAAAACCTTATATGCCCCAGGGCATGATTTACCATCCTATCCCCAGGACACTGGAGGGTTGTGTCAACCCTAGAGGCATTGTTATATGTTCTTTGGACTATTTTGAACAAAATTACTATTTCACAATTTTAATCAGATTCGTCTGGTGAAGAGGAGTAGACGAGGGGGGGGGGGTAGCTGCGCTCCATCCCTTTTGACTCTTAAAAGGGAACCAGAACTTCCAATTTTCTACCAAATGAGCCTCTTCTAAAGTTTATACAACCATCCCTTCCATAAAAACCTTAAATACCCTGGCATAACTTACAACTCTTACCCATAACCTTTGCCCCGGGCATAACTTATAACCCAGGATCTAGTGGTTTGCTTCAATCCCAAAAGCCTTGTTACATGATATTTAGACTGTTTTGAATAACATCGCTATCTCAAAATTTCTAGTAGATGCATTTCGGGACAATACGGCGTGTTTGGGGGGTGGTGGTGGCTGCCATCCGATCACTATAACTCTTAAAAAGGGTATTATAGCTTCTGATTACCCATCCAATGAGCCCCTCCGAAGTTTATATGAACACGCTTTTTATAAAAATCTTATATACCGCCAGGGCATAAACTACAACCGTTGCCCTGAGGACTGGGGGAAGGGGATTTGTCATTCCTAAAGACATAATTTCCGGACCTTTCTGCTACGTTAAATAAAATGGCTACCTCAAAATTTTGATTGCCTCCCATTACTTTTGATTAATAAAAAGGGCACTAGTCCTCTCAATTTCCAATCGAATGAGCCCTTTTTGAAGTTTCTGACAAAGCTTTCTACAAAAACATTATATGCCCCAAGGGCACAACTTAAAACCCTTGTCCTCAGGCTGTTGGGGGGGGGGGTGTCATCCTCAAAGATATAATTTCCAGACCTTTCAACTACGTTGAACAAAATGACTAAGTCAAAATTATGATCGGAAGGGTTTGGCTGATATGGTGGGCGTGGAGGGGGATTGTTGCCCTCCCATAACTTTCGACTATTAAAAAGGTCACTACCCCTTTCAATTTCCAATCAAATGAGCCCTTTTTAAAGTTTCTGCGACAAATCCTTCGATACAAAGTGCCCTGATCTAAAAAAAATAAACCAAAAAAAAAAAAAAAAAAAAAAAAAAAAGTGCCAAGATCGTTCTTTAAAATAGTCATATTAAACCCTAAAATAAGAACATATAAAGTCATAAAAATAATTTAAACTTAAAAAGAATAGAAATTACATTGACGCAGTCCAAGCAAAGAGCTGTACGGCTTCGAGGTATTATCTAGTTTTCCCCCATGCAACTTCGTATTTAAGTTGTCGCAGAAACTTCAGAGAGATTTGAAATTGAAAGTTCTAGTGCCCTTTTAAAGAGCAAAAGTGATTGGAGTCCAGCACTCCTTTTTCGGCCCTTCTCCTAGAGACATCCAACCAATATTTTAAGATTTTGTTCAAAATAGTTAAAAAGTAAAAAAAAAAAAAACACCAAAAAAAAAACACATAGCATCAAACTAAACAAAAATAAAAACATGGTTGATGGTCAAGCAAACAATAAGCTAGAACATATGGCACCTAGCAGCATAAAACGGCATTGTACTCCTTTGAAAGTGTAAATGTCTTTCGAAATTAACAGATTAATAATGTTTGAGTTTCTACAGAGGAAAAGCATAATTAAACAAATCTGATTAATTTTATTTGTTGTTTTCACTGTTTAACGTGGCAACATCGACGAGAATGTGATGCTGCCCTGATAACTTCATAAAATGAAACAATCAAAAGAAAAAAAACCGTAGAAAAGCGTGGTTTTTCAGGATGAATAGAGCTAAGATGGCTCTAGGGGGCGAAGTTTTTTGTCTATTTTAATGTCTTCAGAGAAATAAGGTTTAGACATTATTTCACAGACCTCTTTAATAAGTGATGGATTGGTGACTTGAAGGATTCCATGCATCCTTCAAGGATGGATAGCCACTTCGTCAAGCGAAAATTACTGTTGTACTGGCTAAAATACGCGGCAAAGGAACTTCATGAAATTGCAAGCCTGTTAATTGTGAGGTCTTTATTTTATTACTAAACCAAATATGACATACCAAGACAGCTGGTCTATCTACCCAAAATTCTTTTGTTAATCCACATTTTTATCAAAAAGTTCGTGGTAACAAACTCTGAGTAAGAAGCAACTCGTGTTAATGGAAACCATAACTAAAAAAAGGAATCTCTAAAACAATATATACATCAGACGAATTTGCTTTTTGTAATGGTTCCAAATATTAAAATTCGTAGCATTCATAGTTACGACAATGAAATACTTTGTTTTTTTTCAGAAAGGAGTAAAACTCCCTCAAAAAGGGGACTGATCTTGGTAAATATTGCGCCCCTAAATTTCTCATATCAGAGAGCCCTACTACAGAGGTTTCAAACCCCTATACAAAAGTACAATTTTCTCCTGAAAGGGATGATCAAAGTCTGCTTAGTCACTTAGGAAAGACTTTAGAGAGTTGTATTTAGTCGCGGGAAAGGGCTCATTCAAATGGAAAGTTCTAGTGCCCTTATTAAGTAAAATAAAATATTGTACCACACAAAGTTGCGTTTTCCGTCATTTTGTGGCGTAAACCAACGATTTTGGCCAATAGAAGACACAAGATCCTATTCGTAAAAAATTATGAGACGGTCCATCTACTTAGCATTATCCATAAATTGTGTATTAAGGGCGTTCGATACCTTAGAGAATCGCCCTATCTTGTTTATTACAAACTTTTTTAGTATGTGTGGCCAAAGTATTCAGAATTGATTAGACGTTCTTGCCATAATTTGTATAGCTTAGATATGAGATCCAGATAAAAGACAGAAAACTGAAATCGAACGCCTACTTTCCCAGAAATCTTAGAAAAACCATTTAACTTCTCCAGTTTTGTGCCAGATATAGAGATGTTCAGAATTAATAAACTTACATCATTAGAAAGCGAAAATTTTGTTTTTTGGTTGAATGGAGCAGAATCTTCTTTTCAGAGTTCAGGAAAGGGCAGTTCCTGAAAATATTCAAGCATATTTGCTTGAATAACATTAAAAATCAACTCAAAAGAAGTCTCATTGAATAATTTGACAGCTTTTGAAGTTTCCCGTTGTGCTAACTGCCTTGATTGAAATCTTTGCGGACACAGGATACACATTATATATGCTGTATGTACATTGATTAGACAGCGTTTCGCTTAACAATTAGTCGGAGATTATAGGTTTCCTTGATTTTAACCTAGTCTTTCGTTAGCTCTCCGAAGTGTTGACAATCCCCTATCAATTTATACTAAAATGGCTTCGGAAGTTTCCCGTGGCGTTGAAAAAATTTGCTAAGGGGGCCCTTGTCTTTGAGACTGTCAGCCAACGCTGGGACTCTCAAAATGAAATATTTGGTATCGAACGTCCTTAAGCTTACCAGTTTCAGAGGTCCTAACACCGTTTGGTGTCACGTTCGTCACTAAAAGCGCAAACAGTCCGTATAAAATATAAGGTTGATATACACAAATATCTAAAACCTTCTTTTTTACAGGGGTGGATGAGGAAGCCTTCCAAATAGTCCACTTGGCAAAAACACACCGCAAACATATAAATAGTGGCCAAAACAAAATCTCTCCTTCAATTAGCCGACAGGATAAACTTACTATAGAAATGAGCAATAAAGAAACCCTGGAAAGTACCAACATCGCTCACTTGTTTCCAAGCCGTACAGAACACAAACCTCTGGTGTGTGATTAAATAAAAAAACAAGTTTTTTAAACTGAAAGTAAGGAGCGACATTAAAACGAACAGAAATTATTCCGCATATGAAAGGGGCTGTCCCCTCCTCAACGCCTCGCTCTTTACGCTAAAGTTTTTTATTGTTTTAAAAAATAAAGTTGTGAGACAGAGTCAAACTTTAGCGTAAAGAGCGAGGGGTTGAGGCGGGGACAGCCCCTGTCATATACGGAATATTTTCTGTTCATTTTAAGTTTTAATGTCGTTCCTTACTTTCAGTTTAAAAAATTTGTATTTTTTATTTAATTTCTGATCGTTTTTTAGTTAATGCAGCTTTTATTTTGGCTCACCGTCATTGAATAAGTAAACAAAATTTGCATAAAAATTTTACTTTTCTTTTGCTAAATGGATGTCTCTAAATTTGGCTCAGACGTAATTTACAAATTAACTTACGTAACGAACTACTATATTCGTATATTTTTCTTCTGGCAAAAAATACAAAGTTGCAGATTTTTGCAGATATGAGCTTGAAACCTATGTAATAGGGTTTTTTGATACGCAGAATCTGACGATGTGATTTTCATTAAAATTCTTTCACTTGTAGGGGATGTTTTTCCCCTCTTTAAAAAATCAGGTAAATTTTCTCAGGCTCGTAGCCTTTGATGAGTAATACTAAACATAAAGGCTGTTTAATTAGAATAGATAGCTCTTTTGAAAGCACTAAAAAAAACTGTAACGTAAAGAGTGAGGTATTGACTTGGGGGAGAACCCCCTCATATACGTAATAATTTCTGTTCGTTTTAAGTTCTAATGTTGCTTCTTACTTTCAGTTGAAAAAACTTATTTTTTTTAATTTAATTTCTGATCGTTTATTAAATAATGCTTGGAAATCTGGCACCCCCTTCATAGAAATGTCCCTTACCCCAAAGAAACATCCTCCACGGAAAGATTCTCCCGAGTAGCCCGCTCCTCCAGCCCCCCCCCCTCCCCACCAGAAAAAAATCCTTCCTGAAAATGTCTGTATACTTCCCAATAACCAATACAATATGTAAGCAATGGGCATAACTTGCAGCCCTTCCCCTGGGAACTGTGGGGGATTACGTCATCCTAAGACTTATTTATTAGATTTTCGACTATGCTGAACAAAATGGCTATCTCGAAATTTCAATGGGTTGACTTTGAGAAAAAAATGAGCGTGGGAGGGGGCCTAGTTGCCCTCCATTTTTTTTTTCACTTAAAAACGGCACTAGAACTTTTAATTTCCGTTCCAATGAGCCCTTCTACGATATTCTAGGACCACTGGGTCAATACGATTACCCCTGGAAAAAAAACAACAAATAAACACGCATCCGTGATCTTTCTTCTGGTAAAAAGTGGAAAAAAAAAATTCCCCATTTTTGTAGGCAGGAGCTTGACACCTCTTCATTAGGGTGCTCTGTTACGATGTATATGATGATGTGATTTTCATTAAGATGCTATAACTTTTAGGGGGTCTTTCTCCCTTTTTTCGAAAATCAGCTAAATTTTCTAAGGCGCGTTACTTTTGATGGGTAAGATTAAACTTGATGAAAGTTATATATTTGAAATCAGAATTAAAATCTGATTCTTTTGATGTATCTATTGGTATCAAAGTTCCGTTTTTTAGAGTTTCGGTTACCATTGAGCCGGGTCGCTCCTTACTTTACAGTTCGTTACCACGAATTGTTTGATGCATCGAAACAGAAAATGAATCTCCTCAAGATGTTACGATGCAACTTCACGATAACATATCCTAACTGGGATCTTTAGACATTCTTGCCGAAGATCCCATAAATAAAAAAAATTGTGGGCTTAACCGTACAAAATAGCTACCTTGCTTTGGAGAGGAGCTTTATATTTGGCCAGCCAAAGGCATATAAACACTACAAAAAGATGTTCCGGTGCGTTTTTGTTTCAAACTTGGCCACTCTTCCAAGTTCTTCATGGAAAAAGTGGAACAGTACAAAATATGCCTCTTGGAAGGCGAGAGCGAAACAACCTGCACACCAGAAATCAACTCTGCCAATTGCCAAGGAAACCCTGGATCAGAGGATAAAATACCGTGCCCAAAGTACAAGCAGCGAGCATGGGTAGCTTTGGGGATTTTCAATGAATATCCTAACCTCTAACAAAAGCCAACCGAACAGGCTGTCCAGATCAAAAACAATAAGCCACTAGGCCAACGTCCAAGCTTTTCCAGTATACCAGTAAAACCAATAGCTATCAGTTATCATGACACACCAACGCCGAACAGCCCCCTCCCCCCCTCACACAAGAAAAGACACACTGTTCACACCACTTAAGGCGTTAAGATCAACACGATTACTCAGAATCAAACCAGCCAGGGCTTTTTTGGCATAAGTTTGTCATGATACTGGCTTGCCTTGGGTTTATTTGGTGTACTGGAGACGCCTGGGTGTCGGCCTCAGGGCTTATTGTAGTTAAAAAATAAACGATCTAGAAAATGTCTAACTTATAGAGCGACTTTTCAACAAGAAAAATCAGGATTTCCCAGAACTTCTGGGCTTCTGCCAAACTGAATTTTATGCGGTTGATACCCAATAAAAATGTTAATATGTCGGAAAAGCGGGACGGAACAAAACAACAGACGCCAGACTTTTTGCCAAGCTGACTTTCGTACAACGGGCGTATGACAGAAAATGGGCTGTTTGGCTTGTGCCAAACCAAAATGAAAGAAACTGACTTTTTTCAGACTGACAGATCTGAACACCCAGCAAAAGTTTTATGTTCCAGATATAAATACGTTTATTAAGCAAATCCTATATCATATCACAAATAATACAAAATATCATCAAATAGGCACCATGGCATCAAGTAAATACTTCCTTTTACTGAAGGGGAAAATTAAGCAGACCACCAAGTCCGGATCTAGGGAATGATCAATGTCGAACAATATGGGACTAATTTTTGTGCAAGACAAGCATAGAAAAAAACTCAATCAAAATTCAGTCTTGGCTCCTAAGCTTTTTTTAAACAGGAGTCAAATTAAATAAAACTTTCTACTTTGGTGTTGTTTCAGCAAAGAACATATTTCTAAACCATAGATAAACTTATTTCTTTAAGCCGAGCGACAGAAACATACGACATTTTCCAGGTATTTCATTTAATTTTATTTCCTGTACAGTATAGGTCAGTATTAGCTTATCAAAGGTAAGCAGAATGCAAAATCCGAATTTCGAAAAACAAAACTGTAAAAACTGTATTGGTGTTCTTTGTCTCGATGCCATAATGAGCCTAGCAATGAGGTTAAAACAGTTTGATGCTTTTTGATGTTTGATATTTTTAACCGTTTGACGTTTTTGACGATGTTTGACATTTTTCACGTTTTCAGAGATAAAACCAAATCTTACATATATTATCAAGCAAGTTGATTAGTTTCAGAACTAATAACCCTCAACTAAATTAGATTTCTGTCACTAAAATCTGATTTCAAGTTTAAAAAACTTGGAATAGATAGAAATTAAAAAATTTCGATCCTTTACTATTTTATCATTCTACATTCACCATTTTTGTAATAAAATAGATGCGTTTTTGTTATAGGTAGGATTTACTACTAAAACAGAAAAGATCTAAAAATAACTTATGAGACATAGCCTCTCAGGGTAACCAAATAGTCTTGACTGATTAATAGGTATTTATATTTAGATAAGTCAAAATATCATTATGACAATAGCCTAATGATATAATCATTATGACAGTTTTACGGTAGAAATTAGAAAAAAAATATATCAAAATCAGATTTGCTTTGCAGCTACTCTGAAAGGAAAAGCAGTATTTTTGAAGCTCATCAGGAACTCCTGAAATATTTTAGTCGATTTATGAATTAGAGATTACATCTTGAATGCACTGAAAAATTATAAATATCAGTTACTTTAGGATGTCTGCGGAAGAATATAGTGATTCAACTTATAAGTGACCTAGTGATAAAGTGATCATTTTAGGATATAGTGATATAGATCACACAAGGATATAGTGATCAACTTTAACACTGAGCCTACTTCCAACATATACAGCATGCTTTCAATATATTCTTACTATAAATAATGCCTGAGAGTTTAAATTCTAATGAAATCCGTTTTTAAGAATATATATCTTTTTAAGCTTATTAAAAAAAAGATCAAAATTTCCTTACGGTCTATATATGATTTATCAATATATTCGAATAAATTTCAAATTAAAAAGCAACAAAAGAATTTTAGAGGCAAAATTTCAGGCGCAAAAATGGGAATCATTTAAGTGCAAAAGAGACAAGTGATCACTGGTAGAAAGGGCAGTTGTAAAATTTTTACCTTCTTTCAAGTTAAAAAAGAAGGGATTTCTTGAAAATGCATTTGAGTTGATTACAATTCAAACTGACAATTATCATTTCCAATATATTATTATGTTCTATCTATGATTTATCAATATATCCTAGTAAGTTTAAAAATTAGAAAATATCAACAGAACTTTGGAGCTAAGACTTAAGGCACGAACAAAAAAAAAAGCGAAACAAATAAGGTTGTTTCACTTTGTAATTCGTTTCACTGTTTCAATTTGTTTCACTGTAAAAGAGACACGTCATCACTTGTAATCTTGGCAGCTGCATTTTCTTCATTTTCTGTAAGAAAATATTATATAATATTATTTTTATTTCATACATTAACCTATTATTCTTGAACTATGTCAACCTATCTCTTCAAAGCCCCCCGTCAACCGTTTGGTTTTGGGGGAATCATATTGATTTTGTATTTAAATTTTTGTTAAAGTTATTTAATTAAATATTATTAAATTAAACAAAAAAAAAATAAAAAAGCATAAAGCAAAAGCACCTAATTTTTTTTTTTTTTTTGATGGTAAGTACACTAAATGCGCAAAACCACAAATCATTTATACACTACTATTACTACAAAGAAAAACATCTTGTTACAGCCTTAGAGTACCAGAGGTTGACAAACAGTCAAGGAGATTGACTTTCTCGACCATTCCCAGTTCTCAATTATGAGTATTTTAAGGAGCTACTTACCTTTTATTATTGTTTGGTCTTGAGGTGCTTGGTAAAGGGGAAAAAATAATAATAAATCATGCCCTTCTATTATTACTACCACAAACAGGGGCGTAGCTCCAGCATTTTTATTGAGGGGGCAAAAAAGTTCCACATCCAGAGAGTCAAGGGGCATGGGCTATATAATAGCTTTTTTCCAATTTATTGTGGGGGCAATTGGCCCCCCTGGACACCCCCAAACGACGCCACTGACCACAAAGTATCTCATTACAGCTTTTGAACGCCTGATTTTGACACAATGGTTGCCTTATTATTTTGGTTTCCTCATCTCTTACTAAATCACCAAAGACCTTAGTTTTTTGTATTTACTGACTTTTGTCCATTTTTTGACCATTCTCAGTGCTTCATTAGGGGCATTTTAGGGAATCCCTTACTTTTTTTAGGGGGAAGGGGGTGATGCTGCAGAGTTACCATAAAAAGGACTTAAAAATTAGATTCTATTATTACTGCTACCACAAAATATCTGGCTACAGCATTAAGGTACCAGAAACTGACATAGGGTCAAGAATATGGGGTTTCTTGATCCTTCTCAGTTATTTAAAATAAAAATTTCCAGGAACTGTTTACTTTTTATATTTCCTTGATTTTTGAGTTCTTAGTTCATTAATCACGAAAGCAAGAGTAAACTACTTTTACTATCAACACAATTTATCATGCATTTAGGCACCAGATTTTGGCATACACTGACTTGTTTAAACATTTCACTTTGGTCGCCTCCTCCCAAATAGACCTTCAGCTTTTTTATATTAAATTTATGACATTTTGACATTTTCTTGACCATTCTCACCACTTCAAAAGATGAATTTCAGGAAACTATTTAATTTTCTTTAGTTTTTTTTTTATTTTAGCGTCTTTTGCACGGCAATCACAAAAGCACAAATAAACTACACTCTACTAAATACAACGCCACAAGATATCTTGTCACACCATTAAGATATTAGCGGGTGAGATCTGCTCAAGAATATGCGCTTTCATACGTCTTTTCAGGTGAAAAAACGTAGGAAGAGGCATCTCGAAATTTAGCACCACATTCTGCTGACTTCAAAAGTTTTTACCCCCCCCCCCTCCCCCTACTCACCGATCCATATTCCTCCCCAAATGTCATCTGCTGAATTTATGATGGTACCTCAATAACTCAAAAATGGACAATAAGAAGGAACTGACTGATCTTCTACGAATTTAATTAAATCAATTATGCCTAGTATAGTAAATTTTCTTGCGCATATAATTGATCTTTGTTTCAAGAATGGTGTCATCCCTTCTAGCATGAAGTCCACCCGTGTCATTGCACTGCATAAAGGGGGAGATGTGAGTGACCCGTCTACCTATAGGCCTATGTCTATACTATCTGCTTTTGGAAAGATTATTGAACGTTGTTTTTATGTAAGAATTGTTTATTTCCTTGAAGAGAAGTTTTTTTAGTATGCCCCAATTCGGGTTTCGCAATTCCATTCCACATAAAATGCTATTTTGGCAGTAACCCCGTTTATACATGCTGCCTTGGATAAGGATGAAATTCCAGCTACTATATTTGTGGACATTCGGAAAGCGTTTGATACTATAAGCCATTTTATTTTAAATTAAAGATTGTGGCATACGAGGTCAGGCTAATGTGTTAGTAATATCAAATTTGAAAGATAGAGTTCAGTGTATTGACGGGGTCGATGTTAAATCATTGTCTTCAAACGAGTCAAATAATTTTGGGGTACCTCAGGGTTCAATTCCTGGCCCTCCGTTGTTTCTAATTTATGTTAATGATACTAGTCATTAAAATGCAGACCTGGGGTTGACCGCACAATTCGCTGATGACACAGCCTGTACTGTTTCTGGAGTTGATGAAGATAGTGTAAAACATAATTTAACTCTTGCATTTGATAGACTAGTAGCATAGTTTACGGCAAATAGGCTAGCTTTGAATATATCAAAACTAAATTTATAGTATATTCACGTATATCACAAGCCCTTCCAGGTCTTAAGCTGATTAAGTCTTCAGTGTCAAGTAGAGAGATATCGCGTGTTGATATTTTTTATTACCTAAGTATGCTAGTTGACTTGAACTCAAATTAAAAGTTACATATTAATAATTTAAGATTCAACCATGAAAGGAAAATAGGTAATGCGCATTCTCTGAAATTCCTTTTGCTTCTAGAAAATAAGCGTTCTATTTATTTTGCTCTTCTTCATTCTTAACTAAATTACTATCCACTTGTTTACTTGAATACTTTCAGATCCCGTTTTATTCCACTAAAAAAAAAAAAAAAATAAGACGCTTCGTATTTTAAAAGGTTTTCTTCCTTCCCCAGCGTCTCTTCCAAACAAGTCCTCTAAGAGTTTATATTCTCTATTGAATATTCTTTCAGATGAACTGACAGTTCCTTTTCATTCGTTATTATACAAAGTTAAGCATAATCTCCTGACAGGTTTTGCGTCTCGAAGATATGCGTTGTATTTATTTTGCTCTTGTTCATTCTTACCTAAATTACTGTCCACTTATTTACTTGAATACTTTCAGATCCCATTTTATCAAACAGTTCGTGGTAACGAACTGTAAGTAAGGAGCGACCCGGCTCAATGGTAACCGAAACTCTAAAAACCGGAATTTTGGTACCAATAGATACATCAAAAGAATCAGATTTTAATTTTGATTTCAAATATATAAGTTTCATCAAGTTTAATCTTACCCATCAAAAGTTACGCGCCTGAGAAAATTTGGCTGAGTTATGAAAAAAGGGGGAAAGACCCCTTAAAAAATATAGAACCTTAATGAAATTCACACCATCATATTCAGCGTATCAGAGAACCCTACTGTAGAGATTTCAAGCTCCTATCTACAAAAATGTGGAATTTTGCATTTTTTGCCAGAAGAAAGATCACGGGTGCGTGTTTATTTGTTTGTTTACTTGTTTGTTTTTTTCCCCCAAGGGTAATCGTATTGACCCAGTGGTTCTAGAACATCGTAAGAGGGCTCATTGGAACGGAAATTAAAAGTTCTAATGCTCTTTTTAAGTGACCAAAAAAAATGGAGGGCAACTAGGCCCCTTCCCACGCTCATGTTTTTCTCAAAGTCACCCAATTAAAATTTTGAGATAGCCATTTTGTTTAGCATAGTCGAAAATCTGATAAATATGTCTTTTACGATGACTTAATCCCCCAAAGTTCCCAGGGGAAGGGCTGCAAGTTATGAACTTTGCCCATTGCTTGCATATTGTATTGGTTATTGGGAAGTATACAGACATTTTCAGAAAGAATTTTTTTTTGTGGGGGGGAGGGGGCTTGAGGAGGGGGTTACTCGGAATAATCTTTCCGTGGAAGATGTTTCTTTGGGGTAAGGGACATTTCTATGAAGGGGGCGCCGGATTTCCAAGAATTATTTAAAAAACGATCAGAAATTAAATTTAAAAAAACAAGTTTTTTCAACTGAAAGTAAGAAGCAACATTAGAACTTAAAATGAACAGAAATTATTACGTATATGAGGGGTTTCTCCCCCAAGTTAATACCTCGCTCTTTACGCAACAGTTTTTTTTAGTGCTTTCAAAAGAGCTATCTATTCTAATTAAACTGCCTTTGTGATTCAGGGGTGTGTGAATTAAAATTTTTTATTAATTTTAACGTAAAGAGCGTGGTATTGAATAAGGGGAGAACCCCAGCATATACGTAATAAAATATAAGTAATAAAAAAAAAAACAATAAAAAAAACAAGCGATACGGCTCAATAGTAAGCGAAACTTTTAAAAACGGAACTTTGATGTCAATAAATGTATCAAAAGAATGGGCTTATAATGCTGATTCTAAATATACAAATTTTGTTAAGTTTAGTATTACTCATCAAAGGCTACGAGCCTGAGAAAACTTACCTGATTTTTTAAAGAGGGGGGAAACATCCCCTAAATGTGAAAAATTTTTAATGAAAATCACTGTCAGATTCAGCGTATCAGAAAACCCTATAACATAGGTTTCAAGCTCATATCTGCAAAAATCTACATCTTTGTATTTTTTTTCCAGAAGAAAAATATACAACTATAGAAGTTCGTTACGTAAGTTAATTTGTAAATTACGTCAGAACCAAATTTAGAGACAGCCATTTAGCAAAAGAAAAGGAAAATTTTTATGCAAATTTTGTTTACTTATTCAATGACGGCGAGCCAAAATAAAAGCTGCATTAACTAAAAAACGATCAGAAATTAAATTAAAAAAACAAGTTTTTTCAACTAAAAGTAAGGAGTGACATTAAAACTTAAAACGAACAGAAATTATTCCGTATATGAAAGGAGCTTTCCCCTCCTCAACGTCTCGCTCTTTACGCTAAAGTTTGACTCTGTCTCACAACTTTATTTTTTAAAACAATAAAAAACTTTAGCGTAAAGAGCGAGGCGTTGAGGAGGGGACAGCCCCTTTCATATACGGAATAATTTCTGTTCGTTTTAAGTTTTAATGTCGCTCCTTACTTTCAGTTTAAAAAACTTGTTTTTTTTATTTAATTCCAATAAAAAAAAAAAAAAATAAGACGCTTCGTATTTTAAAAGGCTTTCTTCCTTCCCCAGCGTCTCTTCCAAACAAGTCCTCAACAAAGAGTTTATATTCTCTATTGAATATTCTTTTAGATGAACTGACAGTTACTTTTCATTCGTTATTATACAAAGTTAAGCATAATCTGCAGACAGGTTTTGCCTCTGGAAAATAAGCGTTGTATTTATTTTGTTCTTGTTCATTCTTACCTAAATTACTGTCCACTTATTTACTTGAATACTTTCAGATCCCATTTTATTCCACTCCAAAGAAAAAAAAATAAGGCGCTTCGTATTCTAAAAGATCTTCTTCCTTCCCCAGCGTCTCTTCCAAACAAGTCCTCTAAGAGTTTATTATTGTCTATTGAATATTCTTTCAGATCAACTGGCAGTTACTTTTCATCCGTTATTATACAAAGTTAAGCATAATCTGCTGACACTGCCTATCTATTTCTTTTCTTTTGATCTGTTCCCAATGGCTGTTCCATCTTTGAACCTAACTCGCAATACACGCAAACTACGCCAGCCATTGATAATTCCAGAGAAGTGCCGTTTTACTCTAAGAAATAATCTGGTTGCTGCATGGAACCAATACAAGTCTGCTTTTGATTTGTAGTTAGGGATTTAAAAAAACAATTTGAACAAGTTGAAGTCCCTCTTCTTGAATATTCAATAGTTATTCTACTTCTATATTTATTATTATTATTATTAATTCGATATTTTGTGTCCTTTTCTCGGGTCTTCATTTTCCTCTTGTTGTCCCATTGCTGGTTGAAAAAATTGATATTTTTTTTTGTTTATCGTCGGGTGGGATGTCTGCTGTGGTGTAGTGAGTAATTAATATTATGTCTATTTTTTTCTCTTTCTTCTTACTTTGATTAATAATTTCTTAGACCACACTGCTTTTCCATTTACGAAAAATTAAGCAAGAAAAACGGGTTTAATTTACGTTTATTAAAAAAAACACTATTAAATAAATTAAATAACACATATTAAATAAACACTTCCATGCACTGGCGTATAAACAAAATCAAATGTCTATAATGATTCAACTCGCCTCCTCACAGTATATAAATGGAAATATATTAAATAAACCCTTCCATGCACTGGCGTATAAACAAAATCGAATGTCTATAATGATTCAACTCACCTCTTCACAGTATATAAATCGAAATATATTAAATAAACACTTCCATGCACTGGCGTATAAACAAAATCGAATGTCTATAATCTATATATTATATTATTTAATATATTTCCATTTATATACTGTGAGGAGGCGAGTTGAATCATTATAGAGATTCAATTTTTTTTTATTACGCCAGTGCATGGAAGTGTTTATTTAATATGTGAGTTTTGATTCCTATTTATTTATATTTTTTGTCTTTTGTTTTTCCTTTCTCTTTATGTGTTTAGTATGTTTTATTTTGTCTTTTTTTTTAGTTGAGAAAGGCTCCCGGACATGGGGCTGAAACATTCGGAGTGTGTTTGTTTAATTAAGTGTTTATTTTTTTGTATTCACTGCTTTATAAAAATTAAAACCCTTTTTTCTTGCTTAATTTTTCGTACTTTGATTAATCGTTCATAGGTTTCGTTATTTGTTGCTTTAGTTGTTTTATCTGTGGAAAACGAGCTTGTCTCTCTGCCAGATATTGATATACTTAGTATGTTATGTATATACAATTCGAAAATAAATGAACCTTAACTTGAACATAACCATTCTCAGAACTCCACAAGGAAAATTTCAGGACCCTACTTTTATTTTCGTTTGGTTTTATGGTGCTTAGTCATACCAACGCAAATAATTTCGGTACAGCATTAGGGCACCGGAGGTTGTCAAATGGAGATAAATATTGACTTTATTTTTCCTTCTAAGCCCTCTGTAAGGAACGCTTCGGGGAACTACTTACTTTTTATTTCTATTTGGTTTGGGGCACTTAGGATAAAGGCTTGAAAAAGACTATAACTAACTAAAAACTAATTAACTAACAAAATCTCACCGCAGCACCAAGTCACCTGAGACTAATACAGCTACGCAGGCTTCTCCTCCATTCCAATCTATTCAAAACCTCCCTCTTACACCCTCCCACAAAGTTCCCATTTCATTTAAATCTTTCTTTATGACGCCCTCCCACCCCAAACGAGGACGACAGTATATACCAAGGTACCATTTTGCGCAGACCTCCGTACCAAACAGTTTTTTCTGGTAGGTAAACAGGTCATTACACTCGGTCATTACACTCTTTGTCAACGGGTAATTAAAGAATGAGATGCTTGCATCATCAATACAAAGAATAAGCTCAGATACTTAATAGATTTGACCTTTACAAGAGACATTCCTAGAAAGTATTCAATAGCTTATTTGAAAAGTAACGATAGAATGACATTGTGACTTGACCTAGCTTTACCTCGCCGATGTGATCTGTATAATACATAAGTAACGATTGAAAAATATTGTCAATTTAAAAAGAAAGGGCTGAAACGTGTTTTGCAGGGGCGGGGGTGCAGAGCGGGGGGCCGGGCACGCGGGGTCTGGGACCGAGGAGCCAGGGACCCGGAGGGTTGTAACTAGCCACGGTGACAGGTACAAGTAGAGGCAGGGTCACGGAGGTTATCCCTTTTTTTCGAAAATCGGGCTCCCTGTTTTCAAAATTCCTTTTTCTTCTGTGGCTTGGAGCATTTGTGTCAACAATACAAAGAATAAGCTCAGATACTTAATAGATTTGACGTTTACAAGAGACATTGCTAGAGAATATTCAATAGCTTAATTGAAAAGTAACGATAGAATGACATTGTGACTTGACCTAGCTTTACCTCGCCGATGTGATCTGTATAATACATAAGTAACGATTGAAAAATATTGAAAATTTAAAAATAAATTGCTTAAAATTTTTTTTAGGGTTTGTTTGCGCTGTGAGGGTTGTCTTTAACGAGGTTTGTGTTAAATGGTATACAGTTGCACGGGGGTTTTCGGTTATACACGGGTTCAGTTACAAGGGGATTCAGTTGCACGGGGGGTATCCCTTTTTTTCGAAAATCGGGCTCCCTGTTTTCAAAATCCCTTTTTCTTCTGAGGCTTGGAGCATTTGGTGGCTAGATACTAAACGTAATGAAATTTAGCACGGAGGTTCAGTTGTACAGGGTTTCAGTTATACAGGGGTTCAGTTGCATGGGGGTTCTTTGTGTTAAAAAAGTAGTTTTTGTATCTTTTAAAAGAACTTTACGGGGATTGAGAGACTCAGTTGCCTAATTCCGTGTGATTTTTCCTTACTTGATGGTCATTAAAAATGAAATTTTTGTGTTAAATAAGTAGTTTTTGTATCTTTTAAAAGAGCTTTACGGGGATTGAGAGACTCAACTGCCTAATTCAGTGTGTTTTTTATTTACTTGTTGGTCATTAAAAACGAAATTTTTGTGTTAAATAAGTAGTTTTTGTATCTTTTACAAGAGCTTTACGGGGATGGAGAGACTCAGTTGCCTAATTCCGTGTGATTTTTCTTTACTTGGTAGTCATTAAAAACGAAATTTTTGTGTTAAATAAATAGTGTTTGTATCTGTTAAAAGAGCTTTACGGGGATTGAGAGACTCAGGTGCCTAATTCCGTGTGATTTTTCTTTACTTGGTGGTCTGTAAAAACAAAATTTTAGTGTTAAATAAGTAGTTTTTCTATCTTTTAAAAGAGCTTTACGGGGATTGAGAGACTCAGTTGCCTAATTCCGTGTGATTTTTCTTTACTTGCTGGTCATTAAAAACGAAATTTTTGTGTTAAATAAGTAGTTTTTGTATCTTTTAAAAGAGCTTTACAGGGTTTGAGAGACTCAGTTGCCTAATTCCTTGGGTTTTTTCTTTACTTGTTGGTCATTAAAAAAGAAATTTTTGTGTTAAATAAGTAGTTTTTGTATCTTTTAAAAGAGCTTTACGGGGATTGAGAGACTCAGTTGCCTAATTCCTTGTGATTTTTCATTACTTGTTGGTCATTAAAAACGAAATTGTTGTGTTAAATAAGTAGTTTTTTTATCTTTTAAAAGAGCTTTACGGGGATTGAGAGACTCAACTGCCTAATTCCGTGTGATTTTTCTTTACTTGGTGGTCATTAAAAACTAAATTTTTGTGTTAAATAAGTAATTTTTTTATCTTTTAAAAGAGCTGTACTGGGATGGAGAGACTTAGTTGCCTAATTCCGTGTGATTTTTCTTTACTTGGTGGTCTTTAAAAACGAAATTTTTGTGTTAAATAAGTAGTTTTTGTATCTTTTAAAAGAGCTTTACGGGGATTGAGAGACTCAGTTGCATAATTATGTGTGATTTTTCTTTAATTGATGGTCATTAAAAAAGAAATTTTTGTGTTAAATAAGTAGTTTTTTTATCTTTTAAAAGAGCTTTACTGGGATTGAGAGACTCAGTTGCCTAATTCCGTGTGATTTTTCTTTACTTGGTGGTCATTAAAAACGAAATTTTGGTGTTAAATAAGTAGTTTTTGTATCTTTTCAAAGAGCTTTTCGGGGAGGGAGAGACTCAGGTGCCAAAGTGCGTGTTTTTTTTGTTTACTGGGTGTTAATCAAAAACTATAATATTGTGTTAAATAGTTTGTTTTTGTATCTTTTAAAAGAGCTTTACGGGGATGGAGAGACTCAGTTGCCTCATTTCGTGTGATTTTTCTTGACTTGCTCGTAATTAAAAATGAAAGTATTTTCTTAAATAAGTAGTTTTTGTATCTTTTAAAAGAGCTTTACGGGGATTGAGAGACTCAGTTGCCGGATTCCGTGTGATTTTTCTTCTTTTCAGTAAAGACATTCGATATCCTAAAAGTGTTTAATTCAAAATTTTTAAAACTTCGAAATTTTTCAACTTTATTTATTTTTTTTCTTTTTGTACATAACTTAAAATGTCAAAATATGCTTACAGTTCTAACAATTGCGCTCTGTGATTGGTCAGAGACACGATGTGAATTTCCCACTAGTATTCTATGATCGGTTATTGACACTACCTAATCTATTGCATGTATTAAATCAGTATTTTTTACGCAGTGGAACGATAAACACATAAGTCATATCTATAAAAAAAAAGTGAAGATGGAGCATTTTAATAAAGTGTGTTTACATAAAAATTTTATTGTATCATTTAATGCTGACAAATATAAGTATTTAAACTTTTAATCAATTAAATGTGGTATCACTATTGGAAATGTATGCATGAAGTTTCATGACAGTAAGTAATTAAATTTCTTTGGAATACCGAAAAAAATTCAACTCTTATGTTGGTGGTTATGCGAGATTGAGATCTCCAGAGATGATTGCACTCAAAGAGAATGCCAACATAAAAATAATCATTGATGATAGAGGATGACTCCTTGCTACTTTTGCAGGTAACACATTACCTACTGATATATCCAATAGTCACCTTTCGGGTATTAGCATTCAACGGAAGATCAATAAAAGAAAGGCATACTCTTCTACTAATATCGTAAACCATATCTTTTCTACGTGCCGAAACTGTTACCTGTGTAAAAATAATGTGATAATAGACAGTGAAACTGCCAGAAAAATAAAAAGGGCATTGTCAGAAAATATCACGATGGAATATAAAGATGAATCGATGAAAAACAAAGCACCAGCAAACGTTACTGTCATTGATCAAACAGTCATTGAACCAAATAATACCAAAGACGAAAAGTATATTGAGCCTGTTGATGAGACACCAGTAAAAATTCTCTATGACTCAAAATGGAATAATGATTATTCAACTGATTACGAACTAAGAGAAGACAATAGCTATAATATCAAGAGAGAACATGGTGAACTATTTTATGGAGCAGATTCAAAATGTCCAAAGTTAATCCTTGATATTAATAATGTATCATAATATATTTTTGTATTAATATTCTACATAGCAATATTTCATTAAAAATATATTATGCATTACATTGTTATGTGTTCATTATTTTTAGAGTAAGCTAGCATATCAAACGTTTAGAATGTCTAATAAAACGTCGGAGATGTAAGAAAAGGAATTTGTATACATCTATTGTCAGACACATGGGAACAAATTCTTTCTTTAATTCGCCTCCTGGATAAATAAAAAAGACATTTCATTCAAGAAATTATGACGAAACTCTAAGTAAGCAACAAACTCTTTCTTGAAGTTACCTCATGGATACACAATGCAGAAATTTCATTTAAGGAATTATCAAAAATTGTAAGTAAGTAGCAAATTCTTTCAAAAATATGTTAATACGTTTAAGCAATAAATATCTTTAAGCTTAATCCGTAATTATTCTTTAGAATAGTTTTATTTATTTCATTGAATTATGAAGAAATTGTAAGTAAGTAACAATATCTTTCTTGAATTCACTTCCTAGACACAAGACAGATATTACATTAAATAAATCATAATTAAATCACAATTAATTACTACGGTATTTATTTATTTCACCTATTGGATACACAATACTGAAATTTCATTCAAGAAATTATGATGGAATTGTAAATAGGTAGCGAAACAATTGTAAATACATGATACACAATGCAGATGAATCAGTTAGTTACTTAACAAAAATATTAAGTATGCACAACAGTAACTTGAATACAAAATATGGTAATTTCATTCAAGAAATTATGAAAATATTTTTAAGTAAGCAACAAATTCTTTGTTAATTTTACACCCTTGATATACAATACAGATACTTCATTCAAGAAATTATGAAAAAATCGCAAGTAAGTAACTTTTTTTTCTCTTTATGACAAACAATTTTCACTTAGCTAAATGATGTAGAAATTTAATTCAAGAAATTATTGAAAAAATTCTCAGTAAGCAATAATTTCTTTCTTGAAGTAAGGTATTGTATACGTTATATGTAAATTTCATTCAAGAATATATGAAAAAAATTGTAACTAAGTAGCAAATTCTTTCTTTAATTTACATGTTGAATAAACAAAAAAAAAACATATCGCTAACTACATTACGAGAAAATTAAAAGTAAGTAACAAACTCTTTATTGTTTTCACAAGTTAGATATACGACGTAGAAATTAAATTCAAGAAATTATGAAAAAATTCTCAGTCTAAGTAGCAAATTCTTTCTTGAATTCACCTGTTGGATAAACAAAAAAAAAACATTTCGTTCAAGAAATTATGAGAAAATTCTAAGTAATTAAAAAAATTTATTTTTTTTAAGATTTATATATACTACTTTGAAATTAAATTAAATAATTAATGAAAAATTATCATTATAAGTAGCAAATTCATTCTTTAATTCACCTTTTGTATAAACAAAAAAAAAACAAAAAAGACATTTCTTTCAAGAAATTATGACAAAATTCTTAGTAAGTAACAAACTTTATTTTTTTCAAGAGTTAGATATACGATGTAGAAATTAAATTCATGAAATTATGAAAAAATTCTCAGTAAGTAACCATTTCTTTCTTGAAGTCAACTCTTGGATACACAATACGGAAATTTCATTCAAGAAATTATGAAAATATTTGTATGTAAGTAACAAACTCTTTATTAGTTTCACCTCTTGGATATGCAGTACAGATACTTCATTCAAGAAATTATGAAAAAATCGCAAGTAAGTAGCTTTTTTTTCTCTTTATCACAAACAATTTTCACTTAGCTACGCGATATATAAATTTAATTCAAGAAATTCTGAAAAAATTCTCAGTAAGTAACCATTTCTTTCTTGAAGTCAACTCATGGATACACACAATAAGGAAATTTCATTCAAGAAATTAAAAAAAATATTTGTAAGTAAGTAACAAGCTCTTTATTGATTTCACCTCTTGAATATACAGTACAGATACTTCATTCAAGAAACGTGATTAAACACGTTTTGAAACTGCATGCTATTTGTATGCCTTTCCTGGCACCTTTCCAAACGAGCGGGGATTCCCCACTGGTTCCTACACATTGCAAAAAGTGAGCAGTACGAAAACTCCACGTTTTCAACCAGACTGGTTTTTAGGGACCAATCGGGAGAGATATGCAAAGTCGACATAGCTTTATTTCATTTTTTTAAGGTTCATTTAGACGTGGTTCCGTGGGCGCACGTGACCTCGGGGAACTGAACCGGAAAAAAATGAAAGAAAGCACTGTCGAAGTTACATATCTCTCATGATTGGTACCTAAAAAACCAGTCTGGTTGAAAAAGTGGAGTTTTCGTTCTGCTCACTTTTTACAATGTGTAGGAACCAGTGGGGAATCCCCGCTCGTTTGGAAAGGTGCCAAGGAAAGGCATACAAATAGCATGCAGTTTCAAAACGTGTTTAATCACGTTTCTTGAATGAAGTATCTGTACTGTATATCCAAGAGGTGAAACTAATAAATCAATAAAGAGCTTGTTACTTACTTACAAATATTTTTTATAATTTCTTGAATGAAATTTCATTATTGTGTGTATCCATGAGTTGACTTCAAGAAAGAAATTGTTACTTACTGAGAATTTTTTCATAATTTCTTGAATTAAATTTCTATATCGCGTAGATAAGTGAAAATAGTTTGTGATAAAGAGAAAAAAAGCTACTTACTTGCGATTTTTTCATAATTTCTTGAATGAAGTATCTGTACTGCATATCCAAGAGGTGAAACTAATAAAGAGTTTGCTACTTACATACAAATATTTTCATAATTTCTTGAATGAAATTTCCGTATTGTGTATCCAAGAGTTGACTTCAAGAAAGAAATGGTTACTTACTGAGAATTTTTTCATAATTTCATTAATTTAATTTCTAAATCGTATATATAACTCGTGAAAACAATAAATTTTTTTACTTACTAAGAATTTTGTCATAATTTCTTGAAAGAAATGTCTTTTTTGTTTTTTTTTGTTTATCCAACAGGTGAATTAAATAAGGAATTTGCTACTTAGAATGAGAATTTTTCATAATTTAATTAATTTAATTTCTACGTCTTATATCTAACTCGTGAAAACAATAAAGTTATTTAATTACTTAGAATTTTCTCATAATTTCTTGCACTAAATTTTTTTTTTTTGTTTATCCAACAGGTGAATTCAATAAAGAATTTGTTAATTATATTGATAATTTTTTCATAATTTCTTGAATTTAATTTCTACGTCGTATATCTAACTTGTGAAAACAATAAAGAGTTTGTTACTTACTTAGAATTTTGTCATAATTTCTTGAACGAAATGTCTTTTTTGTTTGTCCAACAGGTAAATTCAAGAAAGAATTTGCTACTTAGTTACAATTTTTTTCATAATTTCTTGAATGAAATTTCCGTATTGCGTATCCAAGAGTTGACTTCAAGAAAGAAATTGTTACTTACTGAGAATTTTTTCAATAATTTCTTGAATTAAATTTCTACATCATTTAGCTAAGTTAAAATTGTTTGTGATAAAGAGAAAAAAAAGTTACTTACTTGCAATTTTTTCATAATTTCTTGAATGAAGTATCTGTATTGTATATCCAAGAGGTGAAATCAATAAAGAGTTTGTTGCTTACTTACAAATATTTTCATAATTTCTTGAATGAAATTTCCATATTTTGTATCCAAGAGAATTTGCTACTTACTTAAAATTTTTGAAAATTCCTTAAATGAAATTTCTGCATTGTGTGTCCATGAGGTAACATGAGTGTGTTACCTATTTACAATTCCATCATAATTTCTTGAATGAAATTTCAATATTGTGTATCCAATAGGTGAAAACAATAAAGACTTTATTACTTACTTGCGATTTTATTATGATGTCTTGAATTAAATATCTGTATTGTGTCCAGGAAGCGAAGTCAAGAAAGCTATTGTTACTTACTTACAATTTCTTCATAATTTAATGAAATTAATAAAACAATTATGAAGAATAAAAACGGGTTAAGCATAAAGATATTTATTGCTTAAACGTATTAACATATTTTTGAAAGAATTTGCTACTTACTTACAATTTTTGATAATTCCTTAAATGAAATTTCTGCATTTTGTATCAACGAGGTAACTTCAAGAAAGAGTTTGTTGATTACTTAGAGTTTCGTCATAAATTTATTGAATGAAATGTCTTTTTTTATTTATCCAGGAGGCGAATTCAAGAAAGAATTTGTTCCCATGTGTCTGACAATAGATGTATACAAATTCCTTTTCTTACATCTCTGACGTTTGATTAGACATTCTAAGCGTTTGATATGCTAGCTTACTCTAAAAATAATGAACACATAACAATGTAATGCATAATATATTTTTAATGAAATATTGCTATGTAGAATATTAATACAAAAATATATTATGATACATTATTAATATCAATGATTAACTTTGGACATTTTGAATCTGCTCCATAAAAGAGTTCACCATGTTCTCTCTTGATATTATAGCTATTGTTTTATCTTAGTTCGTAATCAGTAGAATAATCATTATTCCATTTTGAGTCATAGACAATTTTTACTGGTGTCTCATCAACAGGCTGAATATACTTTTCGTCTTTGGTATTATTTGGTTCAATGACTGTTTGAGCAATGGCAGTAACGTTTGCTGATGCTTTGTTTTTCATCGATTCTTCTTTATATTATATCGTGATATTTTTTGACAATACCCTTTTTATTTTTCTGGCAGTTTCACTGTCTATTATCACCTTATTTTTACACAGGTAATAGTTTCGGCACTCAGACACGATATGGTTTACGATATTAGTAGAAGAGTAGGCCTTTCTTTTATTGATATTCCGTTGAATGCTAATACCCGAAAGGTGACGATTGGATGTATCAGTAGGTAATGTGTTACCTGCAACGGTAGCAAGGAGTTGTCCTCTATCATCAATGATTATTTTTATGTTGGCATTCTCTTTGAGTGCAATCATCTCTGGAGATCTCAATCTCGCATAACCACCAACATAAGAGTTAAATTTTTCGGTATTCCAAAGAAATTTAATTCCTTACTGTCATGACAATGCATGCATACATTTCCAATAGTGCTACCACCTGTACTTGTTTCAAAGTTTAAATACTTCTCTTTGTCAGCATTCAATGCTACAATAAGCTTGTTATGTAAACACACTTTATTAAAATGCTCCATCTTCACTTTTTTTTTTATAGATATGACTTATGTGTTTATCGTTCCACTGCGTAAAAAATACTGATTTAATACATGCAATAGATTAGGTAGTGTTAATAACCGATCATAGAATACCAGTGGGAAAGTTACATCCTGTCTCTGACCAATCAAAGAGTGCAATTGTTAGAACTGTAAGCATATTTCTACATTTTAAGTTATCTACAAAAAGAAAAAAAATAAATAAAGTTGAAAAATTTCGAAGTTTTAAAAAAGTTTAAATTAAAAAATTTTAGTATATAGAATGTCTTTACTTAAAAGAATAAAAATCACACGGAATAAGGCAACTGAGTCTCTCAATCCCCGTAAAGCTCTTTTAAAAGATAAAAAAACTACTTATTTAACACAAAAATTTCGTTTTTAATTACGAGCAATTAAAGAAAAATCACACGGAATTAGGCAACTGAGTCTCTCAATCCCCGTAAAGCTCTTTTAAAAGATACAAAAACTACCTATTTAACACAAAAATTTAGTTTTTAATGAGCACCACGTCAAGAAATAACACACATAATTAGGCAACTGAGTCTCTCAATGCCCGTAAAGCTCTTTTAAAAGATACAAAAACTACTTATTTAACACAAAAAATTAGTTTTAATGACCATCAAGTAAAGAAAAATCACACGGAATTAGTCAACTGAGTCTCTCCATCCCCGTAAAGCTCTTTTAAAAGATACAAAAACTACTTATTTAACACAAAAATTTCGTTTTTAATGACAATCAAGTAAAGAAAAATCACACGGAATTAGGCAACTGAGTCTCTCAATCCCCGTAAAGCTCTTTTAAAAGATACAAAAACTACTTAATAAACACAAAAATTTCGTTTTTAATGACTACCAAGTAAAGAAAAATCACACGGAATTAGGCAACTGAGTCTCTCCATCCCCGTAAAGCTCTTTTAAAAGATAAAAAAACTACTTATTTAACACAAAAATTACGTTTTTAATTACCACCAAGTAAAGAAAAATCACACGGAATTAGGCAGTTGAGTCTCTCAATCCCCGTAAATCTATTTTAAAATATACAAAATCTAATTATTTAACAAAAAAATTTCTTTTTTTATTACAAACAAGTAAGGAAAAACAAAACTGAATTAGTCAACTGAGTCTCACAATCACCGTAAATCTCTATTAAAATATAAAAAAACTACTTATTTAAAACAAAAATTTCGTTTTTAATGACCATCAATTAAAGAAAAAACCCATGGAATTAGGCAACTGAGTCCCTCAAACGCCGTACATCTCTATTTTTAGATACAAAAACTAAATTTTTTGTACGCATTATTCGTTTTTAACTACTCTCAACTAACCAAAAATCATACAGAATTAGACAACTGAGTCTCTCAATCCAAGGACGGCTCTTTAAAAATATACAAAAACAAATTCATAAAAACAAAAATTTATTTGTTAATGAACAACAAGTAAAGAAAAATCACACGGAATTAGGCAAGTGAGTCTCTCAATCCCCGTAAAGCTATTTTAAAATATACACAAACGTCTGTTATAAAAATTAAATTTCTAGTTTTATGAATCAAATGTTTAGAAAAAATCAAACGTAATTATTACACAGAGTATCTAAATACACGTTAATAAATTTTAAAATATACAAAAAACTACTTATTAAACACCAAAATAACGTTTGAATTGAACACACCGTCCAGTACAATAACTAGGCCTAATGCAGTAGTTACTAAAACCCTACGTCATAATAATTTAATATATACTAAGACTAATTAAGAAAAACAAACAGTTAGTTTTTAATGACCACCAAGTAAAGAAAAATCACACTGAATTAGGCGACTGAGTCTCTCAATCCCCGTAAAGCTCTTTTAAAAGATACAAAAACTACTTTTTTAACACAAAGAACCCCCATGCAACTGAACCCCTGTATAACTGAAACCCTGTACAACTGAACCTCCGTGCTAAATTTCATTACGTTTAATATCTAGCCACCAAATGCTCCAAGCCTCAGAAGACAAAGTGATTTTGAAAACAGGGAGCCCGATTTTCGAAAAAAAGGGATACCACCCGGGCAACTGACTCCCCGTTTAAATGACCCCGTTGCTAACCAACACCCCCCGGGCCACTGTCTCCCCTTTAACTGAACACTAGTGAAATTCACACATATATTAAAACCAACAACCTAAATAAACTGTTCAGACATTTCTATTTAAATTTACAATATTTTTAAATCGTTACTTATGTATTATACAGATCACATCGGCGAGGTAAAGCTAGGTCAAGTCACAATGTCATTCTATCGTTACTTTTCAATTAAGCTATTGAATACTCTCTAGCAATGTCTCTTGTAAACGTCAAATCTATTAAGTATCTGAGCTTATTCTTTGTATTGTTGACACAAATGCTCCAAGCCTCAGAAGAAAAAGGGATTTTGAAAACAGGGAGCCCGATTTTCGAAAAAAGGGATACCCCCGTGCAACTGAATCCCCTTGTAACTGAACCCGTGTATAACCGAAACCCCCGTGCAACTGTATCCCCTTTAACTGAACCCTCGTGCAAGTCACCCCTCTATGCAACCCATCCCCCTCAAAACACTTGTCAGCCGTTTCTTTTTAAATTGACAATATTTTTCAAACGTTACTTATGTATTATACAGATCACATCGGCGAGGTAAAGCTAGGTTAAGTCACAATGTCATTCTATCGTTACTTTTCAATTAAGCTATTGAATACTTTCTAGCAATGTCTCTTGTAAACGTCAAATCTATTAAGTATCTGAGATTATTCTTTGTATTGTTGATGCAAGCATCTCATTCTTTAATTACCCGTTGACAAAGAGTGTAATGACCGAGTGTAATGACCTGTTTACCTACCAGAAAAAACTGTTTGGTACGGAGGTCTGCGCAAAATGGTACCTTGGTATATACTGACGACCTGCTTTAAGTTAAACCCTAGACGGTTAGACGAAAAAGAACAATCTTCGGCAATCTGTCATTCTTCATCCACACAACATGCCCTAGCCACATCAACCTTTCTTTCATTATCAAACAGTTCGTGGTAACGAACTGTAAGTAAGGAGCGCCCCGGCTCAATGGTAACCAGAACTCTAAAAAACGGAATTTTGATACCAATAGATATATCAAAAGAATCAGATTTTAATTTTGATTTCAAATATATAAGTTTCATCAAGTTTAATTTTATCTATCAAAAGTTACGCGCCTGAGAAAATTTGGCTGATTTTCGAAAAAAAGGAGGAAAGACCCCCTAAAACTTATAGAACCTTAATGAAAATCACACCATCATATTCAGCATATCAGAGAACCCTACTGTAGAGGTTTCAAGCTCCTATCTACAAAAATGTGGAATTTTCCATTTTTTGCCAGAAGAAAGTTCACGGATGCGTGTTCATTTGTTGTTGTTATTTCCAGGGGTGATCGTATCGACCCAGTGGTCCTAGAATATCGTGGAAGGGCTCATTGGAACGGAAATTACAAGTTCTAGTGCCCTTTTTAAGTGACCAAAAAAATGGAGGGCAACTAGGTCCACTCCCACGCTCATTTTTTTCCCAAAGTCACCCGATCAAAATTTTGAGATAGCCATTTTGTTCAGCATGGTAAAATATTATAACTATGTCTTTTAGGATGACTTAATCCCTCGAAGCCCCCAGAAGGAGGGCTGAAAGCTATGAACTTTACCCAATGTTAACATATAGTATTGGTTATTGGGACCCGGCTCAATGGTAACCGAAACTCTAGAAAACGGTATTTTGATACAAATAGATACATTAAAAGAATCGGATTTTAATGCTGATTTCAAATATATAAGTTTCATCAAGGTTAATCCTACCCATCAAAAGTTACGCACCTGAGAAAATTTGGCTGATTTTCGAAAAAAGGAGGAAAGACCCCCTAAAAGTTATAGAACCTAAATGAAAATCACACCATCATATTCCGCGTATCAGAAAACCCTTCTTTAGAGGTTTCAAGCTCCTATCTACAAAAATGTGGAATTTTGCATTTATTGTCAGAAGAAAGATCACGGGTGCGTGTTTATTTGTTTTTTTTTTTTTTTTTCCCCAGGGGTGATCGTATCGACCCAGTGGTCCTATAATATCGTGGGAGGGCTCATTGGAACGGAAATTAAAAGTTCTAGTGCCATTTTTAAGTGACCAAAAAAATGGAGGGCAATTAGGCCCCCTCCCAAAAAAAAGCTGTGACTTTCTCACAGCTCTATTTTTTTTAAACAATATAAAACATTGGCGTAAAGAGCGAGGCGTTGAGGAGGGGACAGCTCCTTTCATGTACGGAATAATTTCTGTTCGCTTTAAGTTTTAATGTCGCTCCTTACTTTCAGTTAAAAAAACTTGTTTTTTTTATTTAATAGCTCTATAGAGCGGTATTTAACCACATTTTTCGTACAGGCTATTGTTTGAAATACGGTCATTCAGCCGGGTACCTAGAAAAATCCTTCATCAATTTCTCTGGAAAACATCTAGCAAATCTTCATCCGCTTTTCGAAGCGCCCATGCTTCATAGCCATATTTGATAATATGGCTTCATAGCCATATTTGATAATATGGCTTCATAGCCATATTTGAAAGATATGATGTATAACTATTGTTGCATACTACTACTACTAACAACTCACCGCAGCACCAAGCCGTCTGAGGGCAACACAGCTACGCACGCTCCTCCGCCATCCCAATCTATTCAAAGCCTCCCTTTTTACACCCTCCCACAAAGTTCCCATATCATTTAAATCTTTCTTTATGACGCCCTCCCACCCCATACGAGGACGACCTGCTTTAAGTTAAACCCTAGACAGTTAGCCGAAAAAGAACAATCTTCGACAATCTGTCATCCTTCATCCGCACAACGTTCCCTGGCCACATCAACCTTTCTTTCATTATAGCTCTATAGAGCGGTATTTAACCACATTTTTCGTACAGGCTATTGTTTGAAATACGGTCATTCAGCCGGGTACCTAGAAAAATCCTTCATCAATTTCTCTGGAAAACATCTAGCAAATCTTCATCCGCTTTTCGAAGCGCCCATGCTTCATAGCCATATTTGACTACTGTCATCAATGTAGCTTCTAATATTCTAATCTTGGTTTGCAGACTTATCTTCCCATTCTTCCAAACTTTTTTAACTGTGAAAAAACACCCTGAGCCTTGGCTATTCTACTTTTGACATCTTTACTGCTCCCACCATCCTTACTAATAATACTACCAATGTAAGTGAAGCTGCCCATTTGATCAGTCTTTTCATTACCCAACGTCACCTTTTCATCTTCACTTATTCCTAGCCTTACTGACTTAAGTGATTTTTCTTAACAATAATTTTCAAACCTATTCTAGCACTCTGAACTCGCAAAACCTCTAAAAGTTCATTCATTTTGCTCACACTTTCCTCTAGGATGCTTAAATCATCAGCATAATGTAAGTCCAGGAGACTTTTTCCTCCCCATTTGATTCCGTGGTCTCCCATTGCCTTTCCTGTGCTCCTTAAGACAAAGTCCATCAAAAAACCCAAATAAAGAGGGATAGAACACAACTCCTGATTTAATACAAAACCAGCTGCTAACCACATTTCCTACCTTAACCGCAGCAGTGTTATTCTCGTACATAGCACTAATAACTTTAATGTATTTGTCTGGTATACCATACAAGGATAAAACCTTAACCAAAGCTTTTCTATCAACAGAATCGAACCCTTGCTCATAATCTATAAAACTGAGGACCAAAGGTGTTTGACAACTCAGGCATTACCTAAATTATCTTAATTATTAACCTAAGAGTAAAAATTTGGTCGACGCATCCTCTACCTTTTTTAAAACCGCACTGTTCTTCTCTTTAAACTTTGTCTACGGCATCTCTCAGTCTGAAAAGTATCATATTACTAAGTAATTTGATATCTACAGAGACCAGACTAATGTCTCGATCATTACCACCCTCACTTTTATCACATTTCCCACTAGTTCACAAAAGTGGATTATTTAAGGTTTTCCTAAAATCGTTAGGTACTTCCCCCTTTTCAAAAATCATATTCATAATTTTCAGTGACTTATTTCTAACCTCAGAGCCACCATATTTAAGAAACTCATTTACCACCCTATCAGCACCTGGAGCCTTATTATTTCCTAATCCTTTTAGTACTGTCGCTAATTCTTCCTCAAAAAAAAAAAAATATTCCTTCACATCCAAGGTATCACACACTTTTTCATTTTCCTCTATATCTTTTCCTGCAACTCTATCTCGGTTTAGCAAATTCTCAAAATGTTCTGCTCCTTAATGTCACTTCTTACTTTCAATTAAAAAAAAACTTGTTTTTTATTTAATTTTTGAACGTCTTTGAATTAATGCAGCTTTTGATTTTGGCCCACAGTACATGAAAAATTAAAACAAAATTTTCATATTAGTTTTACTTTTATTTGGTTAAATGGCTTTCTCGAAAATTGTTTAATTTTATTTACGAACGTTTTTATTAGTAATAAATATACGCAACTTACGACTTAACTTACGTAACGAACTTCTATATTCATTTATTTTTAACAAGTATATTAGGGAGTTCGACCCCTATTCAATACCTCGCTCTTTACGCTAAAGTTCAAATTGTTTTCTAATTCTTTAAAAATGACCCCTTAGTCACAAAGGCCGTTAATTAGAATAAATAGCTCTTATGAAAGTACTAAAAAAACTTTGGCTTAAAGAGCTAGGTATTGACTAGGGGGCATACCCAATCATATACTTAATAATTTTTGTTCGTTTTAGGTTTTGATGTTGCTCCTTTGTTTCAGTTGAAAAACTCGTTTCTTTTAAAATCAATTTCTGATCGTTTTCTTAAATAATGCTGGTAAATCTGGCACCCCCTTCATAGTAATGTCCCTTCCCCCATGAAAAGATCCTCCCACATAACCCCACGCCCCCCGCCCCTACCAGAAGAAATCCACCCTGAAAACCTCAGCAAACTTCCCAATAACCAATACAATATGTGAACATTGGGCAAAGTTAATAACTTTCAGCCCTCTTCCCGGGGACTTTGGGGGATTAAGTCATCCTAAAAGACATATTTATTATATTTTCAACCATGCTGAACAAAATGGCTATCTCAAGATTATGACTTTGGGAAAAAAATGAGCGTGGGACGGGGCTTAGTTGCCCTCCATTTTTTTTTTGTCACTTAAAAAGAGCACTAGAACTTTAAATTTCCGTTCGAATGAGCCCTCTCACGATATTCTAGGACCACTGGGTCAATATGATCACCCCTGGGAAAGCAAACAACAAAAAACAACAAAAACAAATAAAGACACGCATCCGTGACCTTTCTTCTGGCAAAAAAAAAATACGAAATTCCACATTTTTTCAAGTACGAGCTTGAAACCTCTAGAGAAAGGTTCTCTGTACGCTAAACCTGATGGTTTGATTTTCATTAAGGTTCTATAACTTTTAGTGAGTGTTTTTCCTTTTTTTCGAAAATCAGGCAAATTTTCTCAGGTGCGTAACTTTTGATGGGTACGACTAAACTTGATGAAATTTATATATTTGAAATCAGCATTGAAGTCTGATCAAGGAGGCACACTTGTGCCTCTATAAAGAGGCGACCCACCACAATGTTAAGCGATTTCCGGTCCTAGTGGTCGCAGAGAGACAGCGGTAATCGCATTTTGTAGCCCAAGCTCAAACTAAGAAACGTGCAAAATTTCACTTCCCTCCGACTTTATCTTCATTGGTAAAAGTGGGCCGGAAGTTTCGACCCTCCGACCACAGCCCCCCTTTAACGTTGTCCGATCGGATTGAAATTTAGAAGTTAAGCTTTCCTAGGGCCCGGGAGTTTATCCTCGAAATTTCAGCTCAATCCGATCACTCCTTCCCTGTTTTCCAATAACCAAATATAGCCACTTAAAGTTCATTTCTCTTTTTTTTTTTTTTTTATCCACGCCTACAGGCCACAGTTGGCAACTGATCCGGGTGAATGAGGACTCATTCGAAGCAGAATTCGCCCTGTTAGGGCCTTTTGATATTTTCAGACCGAAAAGATTATACCCCGAATTTACATTTACGAAAAACCTCGTTTTCCTATAAGCGCCCATGTTAATTTTTCCCACCACAGCCCCCCTTTAACGTTGTTTGATCGGGCTGAAATTTAGAGGATAAGCTTTCCTGGGGCCTGGGAGCTTATCCTCGAAATTTCAGCTCAATCTGATCACTCCTTCCCTGTTTTCCAAAAACCAAATATCAAGTTTTGTGGGGATTTGCTTGCGTCAAAAATAGATTCCACTTACTATAAAACCATTACAATTGCGTCTCTTTAGTAAAGCGGTCGATACTCCTGACTGTCAGGCGGAAGACCCTGGTTCGATTCACCATCAGAAGAAATTTTTTATATACTGAATTTAAAGTTTAAAAAAGAAACTCAGTTTCTTTTTTAAATTATTTGAAAAAAATTACGTTTTCTAAAGAGTTAAAGACGCTGAGTTACAAGGTCGACCCTTAAAACACCCTGTCGAGAAAGAAAAGAATAATACACAATCATCTAACAGTTAGTCAAGCAATAATAAGTAATAAACTGTACATAAACGTGCAGAAATTATTTGAAAAAAAACTACGTTTTCTGAAGAGTTAAAAAGGCTGAGTCACAAGTTCGAACCTTAAAACGTACAGGGATTAGAAGGTACAGTTGGGGGGCTGCCGCCTCCCAAACCTCCTCCCTGTCGCAGCCTTTAAATAAAAAAAAAATTAAAGGCTGCGAAAGCGGGGGGTTTGGGGGTCGGCACGTTTTAAGGTTCGAACTTGTGACTCAGCCTCTTTAACTCTTTAGAAAACGTAGTTTTTTTCAAATAATTCTTTTATTGTATCTATTGGTATCAAAATTCTGTTTTTTTAGAGTTTCGGTTACTATTGAGCCGGGTCTCTCCTTACTTACAGTTCGTTACCACGAACTGTTTGATATTGTTCATACATCCTTTTGGCAGCCTGAATGTACATAGTGTGCCTAATTTGAAGTTTCACCTTAACTTGAGTAGAAGTAGTAGTCATAGCATTCGCAGTAGTAGTAACGGTGGTAAAACGCACATAGTGTCTTCTGGTTAGTTCAACATCACCCTCCACATGCCCTTGGTCAATTAATCATTCCCCTCATAATTCTCTTAAAGTTTCACCTTAATATCCTTAGTCATTCCTGAGTTTTCCCCTGTTGACAACCTGTATACACATACTATGATTTGATTTAGCTCAAAACTCTCCTCAACATTCTCTGGAAGGTTTACTCGAATGCACTTGATCTTTTTGAACGCCAAAAGTCAAACATGCTCTAGCCCTCTAATCACTTTTGCCTCTTAAAAAGGGCACTAAAACTTTTAATTTTCAATTGAATGAGCTCCTTTAAAAGTTTCTATGATATTGCTATCTATGATAGCAATGTGCTTCCTATTATATTACTTATATGCCCCTTTGAAAACCTTTATGGTTACATGTTTTTTTTCGCTTGATTGAAATTCCTCCAAAATTCCACCTTAAGACCATTAGCCTATGTAAATTGAAAAGCTGTGTGTTCTAAGAAATTATTTAGTTCAAAATCCCCCCCAACATACCCTGAAAGTTCCAACTAAATAATGTAAGCCGTTCCTGAGATATTGATGTTAAATCATTTTGTCAATCTACATGCTCATAGTTCGTTTAGATTGAGTTCAACATCCTCCTAAGCATTCCTTGAAAACTTCACCTTGATACCCTTAGCTTGCGCAGTAGCAATAGTTGTAGCAGCATTAGTAGAAGTATGCACATAGCACCTTTGGTTTCTTCAACAACCACCACAACACAAGCTGAAAGTTTCAACTTAATACCATAAAACGTTACTAAAGCATTGCTGACATGTCCTCTTGACAACCTCTAAGCACATAGTGTGTTTTGATTTAGTTCAGCAGTATTTCAATATTCACCAAAATTTTCATCTCAATACCCTTAGCTTTAGTAGCAGTAGGAATAGTACCACAAGAAATATTAACAGCTGTAGAATTAGTAGTAGTAATCTTAGCTTTAGTAGCAGTAGTAGTAGCAGTAGTAATAGAAATAGTAGAAACAGGATGCCAATACTGCCTTTTGGTTAGTTCAGCATCCGCCATAACCAGTGGCGTATTCAGAGGGGGCTCAGCCCCCCCATAAATTCCCAAAGAATTTTTTAAGTTTAATGTCTTGCTCTCAGCAGTCCCTTTTTGATTTTTTTTTTTTTTTTTTTTATACTCGGATGGAAGTTCTGCACAGCAATAAAATTTCTCTCCCTTACACATCTTTTATACATCTGTCTAGGTCTAGATCCTACATTTTTAAGATCTTTCTCATGTCCTTAGCCGAAAAATTGTCACTCCCTCAGTCATTCCATCCCTTTGCTTGAGTCTCCAGTAAGTCTTATTTTATACTAATTGTAATTACGTCTGATCGGGTTGAAAGCTGCGTAAGCTTCGTTGCTAGTATTTGACTCGACGTGACTCAGTGATATTTAAAAAGAGCGCAATATATATGGTCAGGTATTTTAATGGCAAAACAAAACTGTCTACAATCTCTTTATCATTTTTTCTAAAATATCGCGTGTAGTTGATGCAGAGATCGCGTGAGGTTGAAGGTACTTATGCAATCTCATTCCTGGAAAAACCATTCCAGTCAAAGGGATAATTAATGAATGACCTTTTTTTATTCAAGCTTTATACAAAATTTTCCTTATTTCATGTATTTAAATGCCGGGGAATATTATTGAATATTAGGAATGAAACAGATTAGCCCTATAAGAGCATTTTTATTTGACGCTAATTCTCAAGATCAGTTTTCTATAGGGTGTAGATCTACAATTATTGTCAACTATGTTTGCCAACATGAAAACCTAGACAACGGTTTAAATACCTTATTTAACTTCAGATTCTAATAGAATAGTTTACAAGTAAATCCTATCCGTAGCAATACAGTAACAATCTTTAATATCTCAGAAAAGTTACAAAATTCTTAAAACTTTTTGTGGCTTTAAGGTTCCTTTACACTGAGTTTTTGTGTTCCGTTCTCCCCAATTTCTGATCTCATAGCTCAAACCAAAAAAAGCGATTGTTGCTCATTTTAAACAGCAATATGTGTTATAAAATCCTTTAAAGAGAAGAGGATTGTTGGGTTTTTTGTCCCATATCTTCTGAGGCTTTGGTTCATTTTCCCATTTTTTTAACCAAGCCCTTTCTCCCAAGGGCTGCAAAGAAAGGAGAACAGCGACTCTGTGGTAGGTTCTCCTATCTCCTCTTGGAATTAGCGTAAGCCTCTAATAAAATATGAAACACGGCTGACCATTATGTAGCCATGAAGGTTACAAGAATTGAAAACCCATTTTGGAATTTAAGGTTATAAAATACAGTTAAATTTCAATAAAACGTAAGAATATAAATTAGGTTTTTTGTGTTTCAGTCTAAAAAAAATATTTAAATGCTTCAGTTTAAAAATTTGATGATTAAACCAACTTTTCGAGTTAATTTCCCCAAGACACCCCAGAATTGCACCAAGAATCACCTTGCTTGACATTGGTTTGGAGACCTTTGACAAACATGATCAGATTTCTTACTCTCAAAAGTTGGACTTACTGTGTAGGCACTGGAAACCATGAAAGGACCAAGATTTTTCTAAAATAATTAACTAGAATATCAAGAGTATAGTGACAAAAATTCATCGTTTTCAAAGTACATGGCTCAAAAAGTATTCACGGTTGGTTTTCAGCCCTTCAAAAAATGTGCATAATACAAACACTGCTTCCTATTTGCCAAATCAGACACGCATTGCCGAATAAGAATCGGAAGGCTCACATCAGACGCTTGGATGCTTAGTTTCGAAGCCATGTAATGACCCTAAAGATGATCTCGCTGACTTCAATTATCATGAGGAAATACGGTATCATGTTACTGTAGACAGGAAATCTTTGATTTTTATCAAAATACAAGAAGAAAAATGCATTCCAATTAACCAGCAATTGAGTTTGCAAGATCACAAGGAAATTATTAAAAACCAAGAATTGCTAAGACCAATTGTCCAGGCTTTTCTTTTTGTGGTTTTCATGAACTAGCCCTGTGAGCTTTTCGGGAAAAAAGTGATCTTACAAAAATTGTTGAAAATTATGGGGTATTCAGATGGTTGTTGTGATTGATGATATATTGCGGAATCACAAGTTGGCGGAGCATTTCGAATCATCCGCTAGTAGCACAAAATATGCATCTTCTCAAGTGCAGAATGACATAATTGATAGTGTAGGCAATGTCACTCGGAAAGCAATTTCGAATAGAACTCAAATTGCGAAGCGTTTTTTGATATTGGCAGATGAGATGAGTGATGTAAATTCAAAAGAACAGCTTGTTCTTGTTGTCTGTTTCTATGACGATCATCAAATAAGACGAATGTTTTGTGTTTTTCGACACTGCAAATGACTTGACTCACGTAGGTCTTGCAAAGTGGATTATAAGACTCTGCTTAGAGTTTGGATTAGACAACAACAAGTTAGTTGGAATTGGTTTTGATGGAGGTAGTAGCATGTCCAGTTTATACAGGAGCACTCAAGCAGAGGCACGAAAGCAGTATTCACTTGCCATTTACACGCATTGTGCTTCGAATTGTTTAAACCTTGCCCTGGTGAAGGCCTCCAGACCGGAGATGATTCTAATGCCGTATGAATACTTTAAGAAGTCGTTGCTTTCTCCTTTTCCTGAAAAATAATTGAGCCAATTACTTCTTCGCTGCCGTATACAAAAAAAAAACAAAGGAAAAGCTCCTTCGCTTTTATAGATATGGGGGGTTGAAAGTCAGGATAGTATTGCCACTTTTCTGGAGCATTTCCCTAATATTGTTGGAGCACTGGAGAGATTCGTGACAACCAGTCCGATTTGGGTCTAATGGCGAAAGCCAAATCCTTAGTAGCAGTCATTACCTAGTCAAGCTTCATTTTCCGTCTGATTCTTGTGAAAAAGTAAGTTCGATTCTGCTTTCAACTTCCGTTTTCCTGCAGAAGGAAAATTTAGATCTAATTATTTAACGTGAAAATGTCAAACAATGCAAGTCTGTATTGCAAGAGCTAGCGGAAGCAGATTTTCCTTCTTTTCATAAAAAGTAGTCCAGACAGCTAAAAGCCTTGGTACACCCGGCTCAATACCAAAACGGCACAGTTGTTGATCCTCCTCGTCAGACACTTCTCTTTTTTACAAAGACTTTGTCTTTTCCTCATACTTCAAGCAACTATGTGAAGAGCTCGATATGAGATTGCTTAACCACCTAGCTACAGCATTTCAAATAAAACTTCTCTCCCCTCGTTTTATTGTTGATGCTGTGTTAGCCGAGATTGTGACAAAGCTGCAAAAATATAAGCAGTTCTGTTTCTCTGAGACTAGTCTCCTTGCCGAGCTAACTGTCTGGCAAGCCAAATCGAGTTCTAAAGGCGAGTCTCATCATCCAAATAAGGCTTTTGAAACTCTTGGTACGGGCAACAGCTGTTTTTTTCCAACCGTGCATTCATTCTTGATTGTATTTTCTCTGTTATCACGACTTCTGCAGATCAATCATTTATCATGCTAAAGTAGCTTAAAACATACCTCCGAAATAAGACAGGAGAGGGTAAGATGAAGGGTGTTGCACACATATCTATCAATTGCAATGCCAAGGTGGGTACTGACGCTGTTTTAAGAGACTTTGGAGGGAAATCAAGACGGATTAAAATATAAGAAGTATTTACAGTGTTTAAGTTGTTTTGTATCTGACTCAAGAGTTACCAAGATTAGAGCTTTTCAGTTTGGTAACTAAACTCATTATTCTATCTTATTGTAGTAGCATAGTAATAAATAAGCCCAAAAAGGGGATTATGACAGTTATATACTGAGTAAGTTTCTGGACTTCTGGTAGCTTTTAGCTGGTGATCCCCCCCCCCCCCGAATGGCAATCCTAAATGCGCCACAACACACAATAAGCCCTGTAAGTTTCAACTTCACACACCAGGCCGTTCCTAAGATATTGCTAATACACCATTTTGACAACCTGCATGCAGACGACGTGCTGCTATTCATTTCAACTTACCCCGTCAATTTTCCCTGAAATTTTCAGCTTCATAACCTTAGGCATAGTTGTAATAGTAGTCATAGTATAAGTAGTAGGATTACTAATGGTAGTACTAGCAGTATTAACAGTAATAGCACTAGTACTAGTAGCAGCAGTAGTATTAACATATTGTCTTTTGGTCAGTTGAACATCCCCCTCACCAAGCCCTGGAAGTTTCAACGATATATAATAAAACGTTGCTATGACATTACCACTATGGCCTTTTGACAATCTGTATATGCATAGCTTTAATTTAGTTCAACTATCCCCTAATAACTTCCTGAAATTTCCATCTTAATACTCCTGACCTTTTTAGTAGTTGCAATGGAAGTAGTAGTTGGACTAGTAGTAGTAGTAGTAGCAGTAGTAGTAGTATTAGTATTAGGGTGCACATATTGCCCTTTTGTCAATTGATTTTACCCTTTAAGCATTCCTTGAAAGTTCCAACCTAATACCCTAATTCATTCCTGAGATACAACTTTTTGAAAATCTGCATGCACATAGTGTGTTTTGATTAGTTAAAATTTCCCCTTAATATTGTCTCATAATTTCAACCCTCATACCCTTAGCCTTAAAATTTCTAGTACCACAAAAGTAGGAGCAGTAGTAGTACACACATGTTGCCTTTTGGTCAGTTGGACACTCTCCCCATGATACCCCCTAATGACGCAATAGGCTTTATACTTTAAAGTTAGGGAAGAAGGCAGTAGCAATATTCTTTTTTTTAGTGATTTTTTGTAGTTCATTTAAAGTTTGATTTGCATATTCAATTTAAGGTTTACTCGTTTGAAGATTTATTTATTCATTTATATTAGTATATGTTGTATGTTTGTTTCCTATGATTGTTTAATTGATTTCTGTTCGTTTGGGTTTTATTTGTTCTTTAATAGCAAATTTTTTTTCGTTTAAGTTTGGTTTGCATATTCAATTTAACTTTCAGCCTTTTTAAAATTTATTTATTCATTTATACGGTAACTGTTGTATGTTTGTTTGCTATGATTGTTTATTTAATTTCTGTTCATTTTGGGGTTCGTCTATTCTTTAATATTAATTTCTGATCCTTTTGAGTTTGAACAATTCTAGATTTTCATTTCTGATGATCTTAAGTTTAATGAGGCCTTTACTTCTCTTTAAAAATGTCTTTTTTGGCATTAAAAAAAATGTTTTGTTCGTTTTTTATTGCCAAACTTTTTTCAGTTCCCTATCAAGTTTTTCAAAGTTCCCTATTTCAAAATAATTTTTTTCCCAACATCAAAGTTTCATCAAATTGTCAAAACTAGTATCAAAGCAACAACATCAAAGTAACAAAGCATCAAAGTAAATAAAGTATCAGAGAAAACAAAGTATCGAATTAAATAGCATAACAAAGTAACAATAAGCAACTTGCATAACTTACAGCCCTTGCCCTGTAAATCAAAGTTGCCCTGCAAATCCGTAAATCCAAGTCTCAAAGTAAACAAAGTATCAAAATAACAACAAGCAAGTTGCATAGCTCACAGCCCTTTCTCCGGAGACTGTGAGGGCGGTTCAACCCCGGAAGTCTAGTTATTTGGCCTTTGGAGTATTTTGAACAAATTGCTATCTTAAAATTTCGACCGGATATCTTTGAAGAAAATGGGGTGGGGTGGGCTGGTTGCCTTTCGACAATGAGAATCAATAGATAAAAGCTGTTTACATAGCTGTTTACCCCAGCTATTGACACTCATACGACAGTTATTGTCTCTAAAGTGCCTTCAGATCTGTCTGATCCGATTGAATGCAAATCTGTTCTCGATCAAATAGCTGGGCATGAATTAGTTTGTAGTGTGAAACCTGTTAAAGACAGATAGTATGTCAATATCGATAAATCTGCAACTGAAGATTTTTGTACATCGGTTCAGAACTTTATTACCGGGGCAACAATTAATATACGATCCGAGCGCTTTTTTGGGATTCTCAGAGGTTTCCCAGTTGATGTCGACCTTTCAGTTAAAAGTGCAAATCGACTGGGCCAGACTATGTCAGTCAAGCTTGAATTTGAAGATTCCTTCACTCAGTCTGCTTATTTCAAAGAAGGAATTAAAGTTGGATATGAATTTTTTCGAATTCACAAATTTAAGGAAATACCTAAATGCTGCTTCAAATGACGGTCATACGATCACTTTCAAAGTGCTTGCACCAGCAATGTCTCGAAATGTGCCATATGTGCAGGGCCACATCTTTCTACTAAGGATAGTCATTGTAGTGCTGCTCCCAAGTGTGCTAACTGTGGTAAAAATCATGCTTCTTATAGCTTGTCCTGCCCTGTATCTAAGGAACTAATGTCTCGCTCCCACTTTTTGCGATGACTTTGGAGTTTTCAATAATATTGTTTAATATTAATGTTACAAAGGATAAGAATTTCGTTATTGATGAGCTCTACAATGATTTTGATTTGGTCTGTTTACAGGAGCATCTTCTTACAGACTTTAGCATTAACGATTTGCGTCGGAGCCTTCATAAAGATGAGTTTTTACTACAGCCAGAGCCACTAGAGGCCGGCCATCCGGTGGGCTAGCTAGTGTTTTTAAGCACAATCCTAATTTGGTTTCGCCGGTGATTTTTTACTCAGATGAGTTTTTTTGGCTGTTCGTATGGGCACTATAGTTTTCATTAATTCTTACCTGCCTTATGATGACCGTTCATCCAGATCAATGGCTAGATATGCTAAAGCCTGTAACATGTTGAAGTTTTTAATGGAAAAAATTTCTTTCTATTTCTTTATATCATATGATCATTGGTGACTTCAATACGGATATAAATAACTCATCAGTGAGAAGTGATTTGTTGTTAGATTGCCTTCCATCTTATCATATTATACCCAAAACTCATCTGTATTCTTATATTCACCATTCAGGCAGTAACAGCAATATTGATCACATTATTTGCTCACCTAGTATTACTACATCAATAGTGTTTGTAAACGCTGAAGAAGAAGACTTGGACCATCTCCCTATCTCACTTACTCTTACGCTGAATTTAAACCCTGCAAGTATTTGTAAAGTACCCTTGTCTTCAAAATGGTTTGAAAAAAATAATTGGAAGAAAGCTGATGTTCCTCTCTATGCGTTTACACTAGCAAGCCTGCTGTCTGCTATACGAGTTCCCTATCATCTGCTTCAGAGCTCTATACAAGTGAATTGCAAAAAGGACCTGGATTGCTATTATAATCAAATAATTAAATGTCTAAAAGATGCCGAGGCAGTTGCAGTGTCACTACAACGTGTTAGATGTGGTACGCTAAAACCTATTTGGTCTTTAGATCCTAATTTAAAAACTTTGAAAAATAAAGCTAAATTTTGGTTAAAAGTCTGGAATGAATGTGATAGACCGCCTTGTGGAATTGTATCTGACCTTAAGCGTAAGACGCGCAGTGAATATAAAAAAAATCTTAAGTCAATGCGTTATCGTGGTATGGATTTTCCAGTGTCAAAGAGAGAATGGCGAAAGGTTGTTAGTTCTGAGTCGATTAGAAGTGATGTGCCAAGTAGTGATTGTCTTCCTGCATCTGCTTGGAATGGCCATTACTCGTCTATTTTTGTAACGTTAATTACCGTGTGCATTCTTTGTATACTCATTCTCTTTCTGCTATTTTTAGTACCCCTCTATCTCAGCGTCTTTGTGTTCCCATTTCTCTTTCAGCGTTGGCCAAGCTCTACTCAACTTTTTGTGACCATTCAATTCCTTTTGCTGCTGGAATTTTTCTCCTTCTTAAGAAAAATGAGTTAAAAAGAATTCGGATTAATTACTTTAGATTTTTTAAATTTTAGTTGTTTCTTCCACCTTGGACGAAAAACCGGGTAATTATTAATAAATTTCTTGTTCCTAATATTACTGAAAAAATGAAAGCACTACACAGAAAACTTTCAAATACTGCTTGTATCCGTTTTTCTCCACACCATCACCTTATCAGGTTTTTTCAGTCGTATTTTTTTTTTCTTTTATTTGTTTAGTTGTTTTTCTCTGTTTGGTCTCTCTACATTTTTTAGTATTGTAAAGAGTGAGTAAAAATCAAATAATGATAATAATAATGACAGCTTGTGTCCATATCTCTGCATATTACTGCTTATTAGATTCTGCAAGTGGTGAGTTGTTTTTTTTTCGCTCTTCTTCTTTTCCCCCTCCTTTCACGTTATTTCTTTTATTTTCTTTTAAATTTTTATATGTTACTCTGTAACTGGTAATCTTTGATTTCTATATTGATTTGGGATGTATTTTATGTGTTTTTCCTTGTGATACATCCACGTATTGTACCTCTGTACAGTGTGGGTTAGAAATAAATAATAATAATAGCCGTTCCGGGGACTGGTGGCTTTGCCACTGTTCTCCCGGTAATATATGTATATAAATTAAATATATATTTAAATACAGCATAAAATATAAATATATATTCAAGAAATTACCGTATTAGTACAAATGTCCAAAGACAGTTGATTGTCAACATGCTGAATTAAACATAGAAATTTGCTTTTTGACAGCAATAATAGAATCAACAATGTTAAGCTTCTTTACAAGACAAGAATTGTGGGTCAATTTAGAAAAATCTAGAAGATATTTTGTACAACAAAAGAATAGATATGATTTAACAATGTTTAACTTGCACACCTTTATGTTATTCTTTCGTAATCCCTCATATTCTGTCATTATCTCACGTTGGTTCATCCTGTACAACGAGGATATAAGATGTCTCCATTCTTATTATTATAATCATTGTAAGTTCCTGCCTAACCTCTCACGTTAAGCCAAAAATCCTGAGGTAACAGTAACAGCAAAATATGGAGTAACTAATCATCTGACCCTCTCAAAGAAAGGCAGAATAATTTCACAAGTTTACATGATTTTACTTGCAAATTTCCTAATATGTAATATATTTTCAGTCAATATAATGAATTTAATAATGCTATGTTTCCTTTTTTCCTCTCTTGTCTTTATTTATCAATATTCTGTTAACGTGCTCTTCAAATACAGAAATAATCTTAGTTCGTTCATCCATGATTAAGCATCACTAAGTTTCAGTTTTCTTTTTTTGTATAATTGCATTATTATAATTATAAAACAATATATTTACTTTACCTAAATGGGCAGAAAGAGTTGGACTGCTGCTGCCTTGCGGTTGCTCTCCGTCAAGCTGTAAATACTGAAGAGTATGTGATAACTTTCGATTTCTGATGAAGAAAAAAGCATTGCTTGCAATTAAAAAGATTATCATCAAACCAAGGATAACTGAAATGTACTTTATATCCTCAATGTACTTTGAGCATTTGCATTTGTCGAATTGTTCCACCCTATGAAAAACAATAAAAATTAATAAAACAATGAATAAAATAGAAATAAATCAGAAAAAAATATATGACTATATGATATCAATATATATGATATATAATATGTATGATAAAAATATGAGAATATATATGACATATAGGATAAAATATATACATGACAATATATATATATATATATATATATATGACATATATATGACAATATATATGATAAAAATATATGATATCAACATAAAAATTAACAGGTCTAAATGTTCTTTTATTGGGCATGTAAATTCACTTATATATTAAATGTACGTTTCTTCATTTACATCCGAAACATATTACTCCTGTTGCTATTTCTATGGGACTTAATCATTTACACCTTCATGAGTATTAGAGCAGTAATTAAAATTTCATTTGGTTTGACAAAACGATGAATACCAGCCTGATAGCATAGTTAAGCTTGTAAATTCACACTTCAACATAAATTGTCATAATCTCATTTCAATATATTTATTTAAAATAATGGACCATTACTAACAGGCACCCATTTTACTAGCCAGTATCATATCAGCGTTCAATTTGCTGCTGGCAAGCTATGTACCTTTTAAAAGTACTTTTCAAATTTACTTTTCTTTCAAAAATTACTAATTTACGTTTCAAGGTGTAATTTACTTCTTTTTTTAAAAATGGGCGGTATTTTCAAATGGCGTTGATAATAAAAACAGTCCTTAAAATCAAAGGTGGTAATATTCAAATTTAGTTTGGAAACAACCGATAAATAGTTAAAATTCTATATTAGTTTATTGCAATGTTTTGCAGACTTTTGACAGTTTTTGTTTTTTTAGGTGGTAGCTGTTTAGCGCATTGAAGATTTATGGACTTACTTTGCGGCAATAAAATTACATTATAGCATTGTTTATATAAAAGTGGAATTAAGACCACTAACCTAAGTACTTACATAATGTTTGGTCTATTTATTGAGGACTGCACCAAATATATTTACACATAAGGACATACCAAGATCAAAACTTTGACTACTTTTAAACCAAGTCCCCCCCGACATTTATACACTTCTCCCGTTGTTGTTCTAAATTGTGTATACCTCTGGCATCAAATTCTTTGGCTTGATCTCGAAGCCACTTTTGCCCAAAATTTTTAACTTCATCATTGGATTGAAAACGTTTTCCGTGTAGACCCTCTTTAAGGAGACTAAACAAATGAATGCCTTCCCTTCCCCAATTGAACCGCAGTATGTGCATCCGATTGGCAAAAAATGTATCTGCCATACCTCAGGAGCAACCGTGAGTATTAAACAAATATACAGAAGTTTATTGAGTTTAAACACCTTTTTAAAAGAACAGAGTCCAATAAATTTATTTCAGAAACCATTTTGTTTCTATTAATGTTCTAACTTCTTACAACTGGTAGAAGCCGACAATTTACAATTAACTGAACATGGACACTGTAGAAGAAGCTATTATTGGAAGCATTTAGGATTTCTACTACATATTTTAGGTAAGATTAAATTCTATGTGCCAGGCTCTATATTATCTGACCCGAATCTGATCTGACTCTTATCTGGAAGCTGTTATGTCAAGCTGTCAAAATTCTAATTATGGTGCTAAACTTTACACTTTCAAAGAGCTGAACATGTTTTACAAAGCTTTTCAAATCTGCTGAACAAAGATGTTTGCCAAAAAGCAGAAAAATTCCAATACTGCTGAGCATATATTTATGTTTTATATGCCAACAATCATAGTCCTCAGTCTGGTTAAGGTCCAACTTGAAGTTTATATACATTGGGTTTTGTTTTGGGCACCAAGTGTGCAGTTTGGGGTGCTGGTTGTATATTTCTTTACTATTAAGAATATTTTGTTTTCAAATCTTGATTTAATTTATTGATTTTTTGTCTAGATGATATAAGTATATGTTAAATCTATGAAAAACGTTACTTTATGGCTTTTAGGTCTATGGGTAAATGCTTCAGCTCATTACTGAGGTTTTTTTTACTCCTACTGATGGAAAATATTTCAAGATTTTTTCCTTTTATTCATAAGTAATAAATGCAAGGCTGATTCCCGTCCTGCGCTGGAATCCGGAATCATTGCTTTTTCTGAGGCCAAAATAATTTCAATGATTGAAAGGACATGAAAATTGGAACTTAGAATGTTACGACGTTAAAAAATTACTATCGTATCGACATTTTGACTTACGAATTCAGACTATTCAAACTGGACTTATTAGGAGTTTCAGACATGGGCGCCCATAAGGGGGGCGGGGGCAGAAGGGGGCGTCAGCCCCCTTCTGGCTGAATGATGCTGCCTTGTTTTTTTATATTTTTGTTTTGAGATTTCTATTATATAGCATTAAAAGTACCAATTGGACCAAGTAAGCCCCACTGGAATTCAGCCTATGGGCGCTCATGGAATTTATTTACTTAGGCAGGAAGGATGCGGTACATAGACAGAGAGTAGGGCTCATGATGAACAAGGAAGCTGCTAAGTTTTGTTTAGGCTGGCAAGGTATTAATAATAGAATACTAATTGCTCATTTTATGACTAAAACGTTCAGGGTATCAGTTATAGTGCTATATGCCCCTGTAGAACCAACTGACGGAGATACTAGTGAATCAGATGAATTTTACTTACAGTTACAGAAGCTAATAGACAAGGTCCCTGGCAGAAATATGGTGTTTCTACTAGGATATTTTAACGCCCAGGTCGGTAGAAATAGGGATAGATGGTATCCTAGCCTAGGTAAATTTGATGTAGGAAAAGAAAACAGTAATGGCTAAAGACTTTTGCAATTTTGTAGGTATAACAATCTAGTTATAACCAACATGGTGTTTGGTCATAAAATGGATCATAAGTCAACATGGTATTCACGTGATGGTTAGACAGCAAACCTTATTGATTATGTTATAGTAAACCGAAAACGGGCAGGATCAATACAAGATACTAGGGTATATAGGGGTTCTGTTATTGATGTTAAAATTAAAGATCACCATCTAGTAGCGTCTAGGGTTAAAATTAAAGCTGAAATTTTGCAAGGGTAACTAACTTCCGGGAAGTTATGATGTTGGTGGACTCCAGGATGATAATTTGAGAGAAACTTTCCAGGAACAGTTGAATACTAAACTTAAGAGTTTAAAATTTGAATATGTGGAATATGGTTGGAATAATTTTAGAAAAATAATTTGTGAAGTTGCTGAAGGTGTCTTGGGGAAGAAAGCTAGGACTGCAGCTAAGAATATTAGTGAAAAGGCTTTAGGTTTAATAGAAAGGAGAAAGGACTTGCACAAGGATTATCTGAGTGATAGATCATACGAAAACAAAAGGAATGAAAAGAAAGTGGAGAAAGCATTAAAATATGAACTAATGAGGTGTGAAATAAGGCCATGGATAAAATTGCTGAGGATCTGGAATATGCAGCTAGACGGCATAATAGTAAAATATTGTACTGGTATGTTAATAAATTGAGAGGGAGTAGCCAAATTGGACTTGGCCCAGTTAAAGATAGGAACGGGGCCATAATTAGCGATAAGGAAAGAATTAAAGAGAGATGAGCAGAAGCAGGATGAGCTTAGTTGCAGGAAAAGATATAGAGGAAAATGATTTAAGCATTCTAGATGAAAAAGTGAGCAAAATGAATGAACTTTTAGAGGTTTAGCGAGTTTAGGGTGCTAGAATAGGTTTGAAAATTAATGTTAAGAAGACTAAGTCACTAGGGATAGGAATAAGTGAAGATGAAAAGGCGACGTTAGGCAATGAAAAGATTGATCAGGTGGGCAGCTTCACTTACCTTTGTAGTATTAATAGTAAAGATGGTGGGAAAAGTGAAGATGTTAAAAGTAGAATAGCTAAGGCTCAGGGTGTGTTTTCACAGTTCAAAAAAAGTTTGGAAGAATAGGAAGATAAGTCTGCAAACCAAGATTTAGTCAAATATGGCTCTGAAGCATGGGCACTTTGAAAAGCGGATGAAGATTAACTAGATGTTTTCCAGAGAAATTGCTTACGGATTGTTCTGGGTACCCGTCTGACTGACCGTATTTCAAACAGTATGCTGTACAAAAATTGAGGTTCAATACCGCTCTCTAGGGCTATAATGAAAGAAAGCTTGAGGTGGCTAGGGCATGTTGTGTGGATGAAGGATGACAGATTACCGTGGGTTCTTCTTTTCGGCCAACCGTCTAGGGCTAAACGGAAAGCAGGTTGTCCTCGTCTAGGGTGGGAGGACGTCAAAAAGAAAGATTTAAAGGAACTGGGAACTTCGTGGGAGGGTGTAAAAAGGGAGGCTTTGAATAGATTGGGATGGAGGAGGAGCGTGAGTAGCTGTGTTGGCCTCAGATGGCTTGGTGCTGCAGTGAGTTGTTAGTAGTAGTAGTATGCAACAATAATTATACACCATATTTTTACATTTCACATTCTAAATATTTTGCTTTTTTACTTTTATGGCTTTCAAAAACCTAGGCATGAACTTTCTCTGGTGTGTGTCTACATTTATCTTATGTGAGGGATCTACTCGGAAACTTTTGTTTTGATATCAAATTACATATGCATTGAAGAATTAGTCTAAATACATGTGTAAATTAGCACTTTCTATATACATGTATAAATTGGCTGAAACGAGCTAGAGTAACAAATGATGTGTTTATTTGACAAAAATCAAACTATATAACTTAAAAGCAAATGCCTGTGAAAGTGGAAAATTTTATGATCTTTTGTTTTTTAAGGGAAAACCAAGAAAGTTTTTCCTATGGTCAAAGTATGATGGATAATTAGGAAGAATCCTTACCCTCTATTTAACTTAAATGAAGTACAAAATTTTTAATACAAGACAAAAAAAAACTTGTAAAAGAAATCTTTTAATTTTACTATTTCTTGAGAGGAGACTGATTTTATACAACAAAATTTGTCAAGAGCAAAAAAGAAAAAAGTCTTTGCGCTGTGACTGCAATTATATGGCCAGAGAGCCAGTATTATTGACTTTAAAGCATCATTTTTATGATCTCAGCTCTATTCTTTCAAGCCTCAGTCTAGGTCAAAAAGCAGTCCTAGGCATTTGTGTCTAACATGATCTGTACAGGAAGCAAGACTTTTTCCTGGAAACAGCTCTGTTAGTCTAGAAAGTCCCCCATAGATATCAGTGGGTTTTGGTGAGCTAGCTCCAGCAAAGTGGAGTTGTTCTGCATTGCATGATCCAGACCATTTAAAATAATGATTCTATGGATACCCTAGACTTTGGTAAATTGGAATAAATTTCAGCAATTCAACAAGTTGACTTTACACGAAGGAAATGTTGCTGAAAATTTTTGTTTAATTCTTCAAAATTCTTAACAATTCCGCTCATCATCTTCCAGTTTTGCAGTCCAATTTTCGTCCAAGCAATCAAGTTCCTAATCTATATCTACATCATATGTCTATGAATCTAACCTTACTGAACCATTTTGTGTTTGATGTTGTTATTGCCAAATGGTGTAATCTTAGTAGCAGAAAGAGTGGATGACCACATAACCATGAATTTATTTTAATTGAGAAATCTTTTCTAGTAGGGGGAAAATTCAGAAAAACACAGAAAAAAATGTTGTATATCAAATATTTAAAAATATAGGAACAATCCTGTGATATGGGATAGCTTTATTAGCCTATGTGAAATTGTGCATGTTAAATAGACCGCCTTTTCACTTGTCAATAGGCAATGAGCAATTTTCTTATATACCTTATCTTCCTTATGATTGGAAAAGACTGTGAATCAGTTTTATTAAAAATTTATGCAGCAATTGAGTTGGATTCAATCTGTTTAGTTGCAATCCAATCTAGGTCTTGTTTCTCTTCATGGAAAGTGGCATTGTGATGGGAACCATAGGACTTACGAATTATACCTCTGCATACCAATACTTTACTTTTACTCCATGGGTTCATAGTCCATAGACTTATCCTGTGTATGTTCTGCAGTTAATTGGTTCATTAGTACTTAAATTAATAATTAAACTGATCCCTGATGTAATACAAGCCAGCTGTTCCCTAACCAATTGCCACCGTGAAATAGTTGCAACCTTATGTTTATGAAATTATCTGCTGTTTTGGACTGGCTTAACTGCTGTAATTACTGAACATTATCAAGGTAGCTGTATGTTTTCATGAGCATTATAAACTATTTCATTTATTGTATGATTTTATTCATCTTTGTATCTAATATCTGTTGTGTATATTTACAGAAATGTAGGGGAAAGGGAACAAATTTTTTAAATCTGAAGGGAGGGTTAACGTTTTTTTAAATGAAAATTACAAAAAAACTTCAATAAATACCAGACAAGGGCATTTTTAAAATCTCTGGAGTGGGGGATGCTCCCACCCCCTGATTGATGGCCCTGTGCCTAATGTAGAAATTTCGTTTGTAAAATTATGCATATTTTGTCAGGCCAAAATTTCAATGGTTGTAATGACTGTGTATTCATCTTTTTTCAATTTGTTTTGTTAAATTTATTTATTGGCAGATGAGAGGCTTATTGCTATCTTACACAACAATTGAGTTAGGTGAACAAAAGTTTCAGGAATTAATCTAAAACCTAGTTATGCCCTAAGAAGATTTTTTTTAGTATCTAATTCAACTACCTTCATTCTTAAGGGCATTAACCTTCAATAAGCTTTGATAAGGTTTTTAAACAGTTCATGGTAACAAACTGTAAGTAAGGAGCAATGTAGCTCAACAGTAATCAAAACTCTAAAAAACTAAATTTTGATATCAATAGATATATGTAAAAATTGGCCTATTATACTGATTCCAAATATATAAGATCCATTAAGTTTAGCATTACCCATCAAATGTTTCGAGCCTGAGAAAAATGTGCCAGATTTTGAAAAGAGGGGGAGGACACCCCCTAAAAGTCAAGGAATCTTAATGAAATGACATGATCAGATACGGCGTATCAGAGAACCCTTCTGTAGTGGTTTTAAGCTCCTTTCTGCAAAAATGTGGAATTTTGTATTTTTTTCCCAAAGAAATATGCATGTTTATTTGTTATTTTTTCTATGTTTTTTCCCATGGGTGATTGTATCAAACTAATGGTCCTAGAACATTGGGAGAGGGCTCATTCAAATGGAAATGAAAAGTTCTAGTGACTTTTTTCAGTGACCAAACAGAAAGAAGGGCAAATAACCTCCTTCCCATGCCCCTTTTTTCTCTAATATTGTCTGATCAAAATTTTGAGACAGCCATTTTGTTCAAAATGTTTGAAAGGTCTAAAAACATGCCTTTGGAGATAGCGTGAACCTCTAAAGCCCCTGGGGATAAGTCTTTAAATTATAAAATATGTCCATTGTTATGGTATTATTTATGCATATAGGCCTAGTATTTGTTATTGGGAAGTATACAGACATTTTTTTTTTAGGGGGGGGGGGGTTGCTTGGCAATGGGGAGAATTTTCTGTGGGAACAGAAATTTCCAGGGGTGAACTTTCCAGGGAAAATTTTACACTAGGTGATTTGACAGAATTCCTAAACAAAATGTTTTTATTTGTCTTACTTCCTATTTGCCAACTCATATAGAGATGCTCTGGGGGAATTGTCCAGGGAAAGTTTTCAGTGGCTTTGGACTTCCAGAAAAAAATTCCACAGAGGGGAGGAGTTCTGTACTAATCAAAAAACCATTAGAAAGCAAGGTCTTTTTCAAATGATTGATTAAAAAAACCTTTTCCACAAAATAAGTTTTTCAAAGAAAAGTAAAGAACTCCATTAAACAACAAATGAGCAAAAATAAAATCAAATAATCTACCAAGCATGTATTTAAGGTTTTTTATGGGGGCATATAAGGTATTTTGATTGGATGTGTTTGGGGGAATGATGGTCGTGAGGGGGGGGGGGCTAGTTGTCTTCCAATCACTTTTGACTATTAAAAAGGGCACTAGCCACTCCAATCAAATGAGCCCTTTCGAAGTTTCTATAACAACTCCTTTGATACAAAGTGCCTGGGTACAGAGAAAAAAACAACACATTATGCCCACATTGTTCTTTACTTAGGCAGTGCTAGCACACTGCCTATGAAAGTATGCTAGGGAGAACTTTTCTGGCTGAATATTCTGCAAGAAATTTTATGCATAGGGGGGGGGGGGATTTTCAGCAAAGATGGAATTGCCTAGAGGGAATATTATGGGGGGGGGAGGGATATTTGCGTGGGAGGAACTTTCCACAGAGGATTTACAACAATTTTTTCAACTAAAAGTAAGGAGTAACATTAAAACTGAAGATGAACAGAAATTATCTGTATATGAAGGGGCTTCCCCCTCATCAATACCTTGCTCTTTACTACTGTTGTTAAATTACCATAAAATAAAAACTCAGTGATTAAAATTGGTAAGATAAGGTAAAATTAGTAAAATTGGTGATTTAGAGTTGCCCAGTGGCTACTAAAACTACTATTGAACTACACTGAAAGAATATAAGTGCATTCAGTTTTTCAAAATGGCTTATCTGGGATACTTCAAGAATGACTAAAAGTTATTAAGTTAATAATTTCAAAGAATGCCAAAGGACATGTTGATCTTAATCATAAGAAACTGTATGTATCCTGGTTATCCAAAAGGCGTATTTGTAATATCTCAGGAATGGCAAATAACATTAAGCTTAAACTGTTGGAAAATGTCAATTTGAATGTTGAGCTGGACCAAAGGACAACATGTTCCTGCAGGTTCTAAAAAGGCACATCTGAAAAATCTCAGAAACTACTAAGGGTATTTGTTGAAACTCTTAGGGAGGAAGGAGGTTACTAAAACAAAAGATACTATGTGCATCCAGGTTGTCAAGATGGTGTGTGCAATATCTCAAGGTTGGCTAGTAATGTTGAACCAAATCAAGACACTATGTACATATAGGTTGTTCTGATGTCAAAATGGTGTGTTTGAAATATTTCAAGAATGGCCAGGGCATTAAATTTTAAAGTGGAAAATGAACATGATAAACATGTTTATTTTCTTTTTCCATTTTCATTCATATGCAATCTTATGAACAATCTCTCAGGAGCCTTCATTCAAGTATATTATCTATAAGAATTACAGTTTATTCAAAATTTTAGTTTGAGAGTCATTGAAAATCTTGATTTCAAGTTGAATAAAATTTATGACATTACTTTTATTCTTTATTTGTAAGTGCTGATAAATCCTTTTATACAAAGATCACTTTATACAAATACAAATTTCAATCAGAATCCATTTTTTAACTCTTAAGTCAAAAAGCTGAAAAACCAGAGAAATGTTCATAATATTAATCAACGATAAGACTTCGGCAGTCAAACACAAACAGAAATTAACTTTTAAAACCTACCTAAAAGAGGAATTCAAAAAAAAAAATAATTTAAGAGCCATATTAAAACTTAAGACAAGCAGAAATGAAGTCCCATAATAATCCAAACTAAAACCAACCAGAAATTAATATTAAAGAGCAACTGAAACCAAGACAAATAGAAATTAAAATGAATAACTACATCAAGCATAAAGATAGCATATACTAATATAAATGAATAACTAAATCCTAAAATGAGTTGAAGATAAAACAAACTCTGAAGTCAAACTTCAAATGAGCTTATAAGGTTTATGGCTATGGGGAGGGGGGAGTAGCCAAAGTCCTGTTTATTGTAATTTTTGTTTGTTTAATTTTTTTTTAGTCATTGTAATTTTAAACGCTATAAATAAAAAGCACCTTGGGCCATGACTATTCAATCTTCACTGCATCCACAATCTTTACTAATAATACTACCCATAAAAGCAAAGATATCCACCTGCTTGGTCTTCTTGTTACCCACCATCACCATTGGTTATTAATAGTCTAAGTGACTTAACCTTAACACCTTGAGCCATGACTATTCAATATTCACTGCATCCACAACATTTGCCATTAGTAATACCCATATAAGTAAAGCTATCCACCTGCTTGGTCTTCTTGTTACCCATCACAACTTTTATTTGTTAATAGTCTAAGTGACTTAATCTTATCAGCATTAATTTTTGGACTTATTCCTGTACCCTAAACTCTTAGAACCCACTAAAATTCATTCCTTTTGCTATTATTTTTATCAAGTACACTGAAATCATCTGTATAATCAATGCCAAGGAGAGTTTTACCTTCCTATTTGATTATATGCTCTCTTATTGCCTTTACAATGTTCCATAAGATGGGTTTGGGGATATAACACAACTCTGCTTAACTCCTGTTTTAATATTATTCTTGTGCATTGCACTGGTCACTTTATTGTATGTATATAATGTATGTCTGATATTTAAGTTCCATGTTTGTCACTAATTAATGTTTGTAAAAATAGATTGCAATTCATTTATACAAATAGCATCATTTTCTTAATCTGATAAAAGAGTTTGTTGTTAAGTCAACTGAAATTTATTTAAAAAATCTAAGAACATGTGCAAAAATAAAAAATAACATGACAATGTGTTTAATTAAAACTTGCTTCATATCAAAAAATAAAAATTTCATAAGTAGGCTTAGTGTTTTCTTTAGTTTTGTATAATTCTAGGGCTATATCTAGAAGAATTAGGGGTGAGAATGGGGTATATTGTTGGATAAACAACTATAAACATCACAGAAGAGCTTAAGATAAGGAACCAGATGGTACTACTCTTTTTTTAGTGTTTCCTCTAGAAAAGCCTTATGAAAAAGTCTGTCCTTCAGAAAAACTCTATGGTGTTAGTTTTATTTTTACTGTTGCATTAGCTGGTAGCCACACAAGAAGTCAAGTTTGGTTTATACTAATGAAACAAAACAAAATAGGATGAAAATATAATAGTTTAGAATCAAATTTGGGCTATATATTTGCACATTAGGGATGGTGGTGGTAAAGCATAGTATATATTAAATACATAACCTAATCAACCTAGGTACCTTTCCATTCCCACCTAAACCCCAAAAAACAATAGTTTAAATATTGTAAATGCAATGGCAAACCCTGGTTTGCAATCCAATTCTCTATTGACAGATACCTTTTTGACTAGTTTCCTATAGCATCTCTGTATACAATATATTGTGTGGGTACCAGCTAATGCAACAGTACTGTTTTATTTTATTAACATGTTTCCTTCTGGGAAATTTCTAGTATCCCATTACAGCTTATTTATTTGTTGTTGTTTTCCTCGAATTGGAATTAGTCTAGGAATATGAATAAGTTGTTAATTAGCAGTAATTTAATAAGCTTAATACAAACAAACAAAAATCAATAAACTATGTTAAATAGCCTAGGGTTAAGCTCTATCCAGGTATTAAGGGAGAGAGTCTAACACACATTTATGACAATAGTGAATATTAGGATATACACCCTGTGCTACCAGACATCCTTTTTCTGGAGGACATGCCTTATTTTTAACTTCTATCCTATCTACTTTTAAAAATTGGATTTGTCCTTCTTTTTTGTTTAACCAGTACAAAATACTAACACAGCCATGATTCCCCAACAGAATGCTAATAAGAGGTAAGATATTTTAATGAGATATATAATATTTTTGTCATCAGAACAGCACTTTTTCACTGTGGGATATTTAGAAACAATATCTATGGAGACCAGGGTTATACTGCACTCAAGTCCTGCAATGGTAACACTGAACTAAATCAACAGAATATATTTTCAGTGTCATCTTGAACAAATAGGCTAAGTCTTTGGTAAATATAGAGCAGTTCAAATTTCTGACCTACAAATAAAGTTAAAATACCACTTGATGTCTTTTTTATGGTCTTTTTAAATACACTAATTGCTTTTATGGTAAACTTCTAGTTTAACTGCTCTTTGCTATCTTGGAAAGGAGTTAGGTTAGGAAAATGAAACTTTCAGCAATGAATCCAGGGCCAAACACATACTCTGGGAAGGTATTCCTAAGATTCCATGTTAACCCTCTTCTGATTTCTATGTCTTAGAAATTTCTCTACTTGACAAGTCTATATCTGTTGAAATTTAGACAAAAAAATCCTTTTACATTAATTTTCAGTTATCAGTTCCTTTTTCTCTGCTTTTAGTTCTGAAAATGCAATTCCTGTTATTTGAGTATAATTTTAAGCTTTATCAGTGTTTTTTCTTGAATTTAGGAAATGTATTAGAGTATTTTTGAAATCACATAAATTGGGAATGACCAAAGTTGTGAGGCTGAAAAAAGTTTTCTTTGGCTTTATCTAAGCAGAAGATCTGTTTAGAGGTTTCTCTTTCATAACACAAAGATTATAAAAGGTTGTCAAAGGTCACTGGCCTCTAGAGGGAGAGGGAGTGGAGATAGGTACTTCAAAATACCTTCCCAGGACATACTTTAGTCCATAGACCCATCCTTTAAGTTTCATTTTCCTAGCCCAACCCCTTTCTAAGATAGTGGAAAGTAGCTAAGCCAGAATTTTACTACTTTTGTTTGCTAATTCAATTTTATGCCCTTATTGGACCCTTGAAATGATAATTTCTTTCTATAGTTTTGGTATAAAAAGGGTTAAAACACTGGCTTCAAACTTACTATATTATTATAAAATCCATTTTGTTAAAGTTATATAATCTGTGAGCATTAGTTTGTCACAGTTAAGTTGAATAAAAAAATTCAAATAATTTTTACATTTTTCAGTCATCATGTTTTTTCTCTTGGCTTTGATATTTTTTGACATTCAGTTAAAATGGCAGTATTTAAGCAGCCTAATAGATATGAAGAAAGGACTTAGTAGGAAATTTTTTATTCAACATAATCATGACAAATCAATGGTTGTGAATTATTTAACTTTTATAAAATGGATTTGCAATGAAATAGGAAGTTTGAACCCATGTTTTAACCCTTTTTCAAAACAAAAGAAAATACTATCATGGTAATTCAAAAAAATGATCATTTTCAAGGGTCCAAAAAGGGCTTAAAATTGAATTTATAACAAATCAATTGGGTATTTATTTAGCCTTGGCCCCCTCATAAGGAGACATGTTAAGAAAACAATTCTTACTTTAAAATATGTATAATGATTCTAGTTCTTATATTATCCAAGGGGAGAACCTTTATCATCAAGTCTTTCCTCTAAAAATCCTCAAAAGTGAAAAAGTTTCCAAATATCACCACGTTTTTAATTAAATGCTTAAGTCTTTTGAAATTGCAGCTGTAAACTGCTGCCAAATAAGTTGTTTTATAGATAGTGCTTAGCACGTGTTTAACATATGTGTCAAAAAACGTGTTTAAAGAAAAAGTAGTAGTATATAGTGATCATAGAAATTTTTAATTTTTTTATAAATCATTCCATTAACGAAAAATTTATGTTTTTTATGTGACAATAAAATTATGTCTTTTAGACTAAACCATCAAGGTGAAGGTGCTGTACAGCAATTATTTATAAATCATAACATTTTGCCAACTACCATGTTTTGCCCTGATTGTGAAAATGAATGCTATTTTGATGAATTACGAAATAGATTCCGATGTAATAGAACAAGATCGGAGCGGCGTGGACATAAAATTATTAAAAAAAAGTGCAGTTTTAGTCAAAGTATTAATAAAGGGACTTGGTGCAAACAAGCAAACATATCATATCAACAAATAGCAGAGATTATGGTGATTTTTTGCAATTTAGATAGAGGAGCTCATATTCAGCAATTTCTGGTTGATGAAATTGGCATATCATCAGCAACTGCTGTTGATTGGCAAAGTTTTTGTTGTGAAATATGCATTGACTTTATTGACAAACACAGTTCTAAATTGGGTGGTCCTGAAAAAATGGTGAAAATAGATGAAGCAAAGATAGGGAAGAGAAAATACAATAGGGGACGCTATATTGAAGGACAGTGGGTGTTTGGAGGTATTGAGAGAGACACTAGAATTTTTTTTATTGTTCCCGTTCCTGACCAAACTGCCAACACTCTATTAGAAATTATAAAAGAGTGGATACATCCAGGTACAACTATAATTTCTGATTGCTGGAGCTCATATAATATATTAGGCATGCAAGGTTTTTAACACTTAACTGTCAACCATTCATTGAATTTTGTGGACCCTGTGACCAGGGCCCACACACAAAATATTGAACATCTATGGCGTTCAATGCAAGAAGTGATTCCCAAGTACGGGAGATCGGACAAACATATGCTTGGATATCTTGCCGAGTTTTATTGGAAAACCTTTTTTCCCAATAAAAGGGCCAGGCTGCATTATCTATTGCTACAGGCTGCTGAACTATACAAACCAGATACTCATCATCCAAATCAAAGTTTACCTGACACTAGTCAAGGCACCACCCAATAAAAATCAAATTTTCTCATCACAAGTGTCTCTATTTAATCATTTGTCAAATCAAGTGTCAAATTATAATTTAATCATCTGTATCATGTGATCATTATAAATTAATCACCTCTTCAATTCCCTCTGATTGTGAAACTGCTAGATCATCCTAGAATCAAAAAAGGTAATTTTTATATTATTTCATTTCTTTTCATAACCTAACCAAACCTAACCTAGCCACTGCTATTAACATTTTTTATTTACGCCACTGCTATTCTCCCTTTACCACTATTATTCGCCTTTTGCCACAGCTATTAATATTTTGTATTTACGCCACTGCTATTCGCCCTTTGCCACTGCTATTCGCCCTTCGCCACTGCTATTTAAAAAAAAATAAAATAAAAAGTCCAGCCTGAATACTATCTATAAAAGAACTTATTAGACGGCAATTTAAAGACTTAAACATTGAATTCAAAATGTGGTTATATTTGGAAACTTTTTCTCTTTTGAAGATTTTTAGAGGAAAGACTTGATGATAAAGGTTCTCCCCTTGGATAATATAAGAACTAGGATCATTATACATATTTTAAAGTAAGAATTGTTTTCTTAACATGTCTCCTTATGAGGGGGCCAAGGCTAAATAAATACAATCAATTGTCATATTCAAAAAGAGCATAAAAAACAATTAAGTGGTATGTTCATTTCTTTATAGGTCAGAAATGTGGACTGTTCTATGTTTACCAATTTTTTGTCAGGTTTATCTTTACTGGCATTTCTGCAAGAATAAAGGACACAGTCAAAGCTGGTTTATATGTGCACTGAAGGCACTTTCTGTGAATTTTATTTTGATAGTAGGCTAGGCTATGAGTTAGCTGGCAAACCATCAAGGCACTTATTAAAGGTATGTTAATGTATAACAGTACCTTTTATCCAAGGTCAATTATAAAAATTGACAGTCTAGGATTTCAAAAAATTAACCCATCAGAAATACTAATTATCCTCTTTCTTAGCCAAAAGAGCAAATGTCCTCCTTTGGGGTATTTTCAAATTGACCTTTGTTCGAATCGAACATATTTTTTCTCAAGGTAAATTGCTTTAAACTAGGTAAATCATAGTCTGTTTCTCTAAAGTAGACCCACATTCTTTGTGCCTATATTTTGCCTCGTGAATTTAATTTCGAATTTAACAAACAGGCCTTTATTACAGCACTGCCAAACAAAAAAGGCATGGAAGTAGAATGGCAAATAATAACAAAACCAAAGAGCAAATTTAAACTTATTTAACTTGTTATATCTTTACAAAGAAATGCAAGATAGTTAAAAATAAGTTTGTGAAATAACCATAATTTTTTTGATTATTTACCAGTGGAAATTAAACAGGCCCATTATCACAAATAATTCACTCTCTATATTTTCCTATTTTGCCTATTCCTATGTTTTGTCATAATTTGCTCATTCCTTTTTAGCTATAGCCGCTCCTAAATAAACTATAGAAAATCAAAGATGGAATTGAAATGAGACTTTCTTAGTAAAACATGCATATAGCTTCGACGAACGCTTACAACCCAATTCAATTGCATTGCAGAATAAACCAGTTAGTCAAAGGATTGTTACAAATGTTACGGTCAAAGCCCTTATTGGAGGTTTTTAACTATACATTCTGATCATTTGGAACAAAAGTGGATGTTTTATAGTTCTGACCAATGTTAGAGGAGTTCTTTAAAAGGAAAAGGAAACTAATACCTTCAGCTGCTCCTCAGGTATTCCTTATTCTGATTCAGATAGGTTTTAATGATACATTACACTTAAATTACATTCACTTACAAATACTTTTTTAAAATAAATTCTGGTCTATAGTCCATATTAATTTGGCCCTCCGGGACAATCCTCTTGGGCAAACATTAAATTGCACTGTTAATTACATCACACAGTGGTGGTCCTCCATTTGCCGGCCAGCAATGAACTCAACTTGCCGCCCAACGTTTCACTTAAAAACACAAAAACATAAGTTAAATCTCAATCACAATGGTAAAAGAAACGACCCGGTAGTAGTCCATTCCGTGACCCAACTGTCGTGGTCTGAGAGTAGCAACATAGCCATCAATATCGGGACAGGCAAAATGATTTCTATTAGCTAGTTCACTGGATGGGTTGAAAATTATATGTAATCACAGCCAAACCTTTTGTTATTGCTAGAGGATCACCCAATTCACTTCTTAATGTTAGCAGACAAAGCTCCAAATAAGACAGAGCTCCACCCAACGTTTCACTTAAAAACACTAAAACATAAGTTAAATCTCAATCACAATGGGAAAAGAAACAGATCTGATATAGCTGTCAGTTTTGATGTTGTACTAAAATAGTTAATTTTTATCCATTTCTTTTAATTTTATTCAATCTCAAATCAATTTACTTAGTATTGCTTAACGTTTGTTAACCATATGTGTTTTTTAGATTTATTTTCAATGATGCAAGACTTGGTTTACTTCTAATTGCCTCGAATAGGCAATTCTAAATTCGTGAACATAAAATCTCTACTGAAAAATTAAACCTAACACATGGCGTATGCGAAACAATCAACAGGCTTCTATCGCATAATCTTCCCTGGCATGTTTCAGTCTCAGAAAAAAATACTGAAAATTATTTTGTTAGTAGAAAATGAAAGTTTTTGTGATCAAAAACTGAGAAATTAAAAACTCCCAAACTATCTAAAGAAAATAAAGATTCTATTTCACTAATTAGGTTTAATGCTTTTTAATTTATTTTGTTAATCATATTTGTATGGAATTTAAATGTTGCCGTCCAAACAAGAAAGCAGTATAGGATATGGGACTGTATCAGGGAAAATAAAGAAGATGAAGGATCTTAACAGGAAAATAGTGCATAAGTTTTTTTAATATTCGCAGGTTTAGAAAAACTTTTAGGCCCACCGCTTTAGAATGTTGGTTGAAAGAAAAATTTTCATCAATGCACATACCCAGACACCTCACAAGTCCGTTTTCTGGTCTTTTTATCACGCTTCTGATCGTTTGGAGACCTGTGAAAGAAAAATGGAGCTTTCCTACTCGTGACAATAGCAAAATATGGGATTTCTTAAAAATTTACAGTTATCTTGTTAGCATGTATCCACAAGTAAACACACTCCACCGTGTGTTGCGGTCGATAAAACAGTACCTCAAAACCACCATTAGCACATCCAACGACTGTGTCATCTGTAAAGTCCTGTAATATCTCGTCAGAACTCAATTCTGAACTTAAATCGGACAGTTACGTCTGAGGGCACAAATTAAAGTAACATATATTTGGATATATTTACTCACTCATATAAGATCATCTATTATTTTACTGTCTTTTTAATTTGATTTGATAATCTGATTATAATTCAGTTTTGCTAATAAGCGAGCAGAAGAGGGGAGTTTCTTGTCGCAAGGGCCGTTGTACCTGCCGGGAGTGTTACTCCCTTAAATTGTGGGGATCGGGTAGCAGGAAACTACGCTTCCTTTGCTTATTGGTCTCTGGTTCTTATGATATGTATAGTGAATAATGGACTTGTTTTTTCGCCGGTTTTAAATTTTTTGCAATTTAACCGTGATAATGGAGAAAACGAAATACTGAAATTTGGAAAGGACTTTTTTCTGGACTTGCCGAGTGTAATCGAAGCTAAAAAAAACTCCTCTACGATGTGGCTGTACCTGCGACTGCGCTTCCGAGAAGACAGGGGCCGAAGGCTTTGGAAAGCCACCTGAAGGATATGTTAAGTATATTCGAGAATTGTGACGATGAAGACATAGACCCACCTATGTTTGTAATTCGTTCTCCTAATGATGAACCTGTCATCCCTGCTTTGGTTTATTCGAGTTTGAACGCGAAATTAAATAGAATGGAACACTTCCTAAAGACTGTTTCAAGTAAGTTTGATTCGTATGATAATCACTTTCCACCACTGCCTGCCCGTGCGACGCCGTCAACTGACTCTCACACCACTGTTGTTGTCTCTAAAGTGCCGCAAACACTAAATTACCCGATAAAACGCAAAGAAGTACTCGATAAACTGAGCTGTCATGATGAGTTACCAAGCTGAGTTTGCGATGAGACAAACAGCTAATCAATGTTAAAAACTCTGCTGCTGAAGAATGCAAAAACTCTATTTCAGTGATTTTAGCAGAATCTCAATCCAAGGTGATCACTAAATAGTTTTTCAGGATAGTCAGAGGAATATCGAAGGAATTAGATCTCTCATTCTTTCAAGGATATCCAGGTGTGGTGGAAACTATGCGGCTCGGTGACACTGGCACGGTTAAGCTTGAATTTTGTGACTCAATGTCAAAAGCAAAGTCTATGCTAAATGGTGCTAAACTTGGATATGAATATTTATATGTGAAAGAATATCTGTCGGCACCTCGGTGCTGTCTAAAATGCCGTTCGTCAGACTAAGAGTAGCTGATTGTGCAAGTTTGGTTGCGAGGTGTGTACGCTGTGCGGGCCCTCATATTTCCACCAAGGATTCTCCCTGCCAGCTTGATGCAAGATGTGCCAATTGTGGTGAAAATCATGCCTCCTTTCGTCTTAGATGCAAAGTGTTGAGAGATATCATTGCCAAGAAGAAATGATTGTGCCTGTTTCGATTGTTTCGCTAAATTTAAATGGTACTCGTTTAAAGGAGCATATGATTAATGAAATGTGTGACCAATTTGAAATAGTATGCCTTCAAGAACACCTCCTGACTTCTGCTAGTATTAACGTGTTAAAAAGAAGTCGTAATCATTCCGTTTTTACAACTAATGCTGAGGTCACTTTTGGTAGACCATCTGGAGGCCTCGCATGCATTGTTAAGAATAACCTGAGTGCTCTCTCCAGTGTGTTTTCACAGTGATAAATTCATCTTTGCGGTTCGGTTCGGTAATACTGTGCTGATAAATGTGTATCTCCCGTGTAACAAAGAAACTATTTCCGCTTTAAACGCGTATATGAAAACCTCGGCAAATCTTAAGGCTATTCTTGCGTCTGTTGTATCGACTGGTTATGATTTCATAGTGGTTGGTGACTTCAACACAGATATTACAAGTCAGCCAGTTCGATTCGATATAGTTTTTGATGCTTTTTCTGCTTATAAAATAGTCGAGAAAAGTGTTGATCATTCGTATATTCACCAATCTGGAAGTTTGTCTAATATTGACCATGTAGTTTCCTCGCCAAATATTAATGTATCGACTGTTCTTTTTCATGAAGACTATCGTGATATTGACCACCTTCTGATTTCGTTCTCTGCTTCAATAGTCGCTTCCCGTTCTACTAGACCATTTACACAAAGTTGTAAGTGGATTTACAGGAATAACTGGAATAGAGCTAATTTTGCACTTTATATTACTACGTTGTCCGCGTTATTGGGTTCTATAAAAGTTCCTTACCATTTGTTTCAAGTTACTGACCGTTTCTCAAATGATAAGCAGTCTCTAAATGAATATTATGATAAAATAATTTGGTGCTTAAAACAAGCAGAGGCGACTGCTGTTCCTCCAGAAAAGATTAAAGTTAAAACTAGAAAACCAGAATGGGTTTTGGACCCAGAATTAAAAGTTGTAAAGAATAAAGCTAAGTTTTGGCTACGAATATGGGTGTCTTGTGGTCGGCCAAATCGAGGAGTTGTCTTCGATCTGAAGCAATGTACCAAGCGTGCTTATTAAAAAACGTTTACGGCAGTCTAGGGTATCTGGTTTTGATTTTCCTGCGTTGAGAAAGGAGTGGTCTCATGTTCTGAATTCGGATAAGCTTAGTAGTGATTTTTCTGAAAGTCCTATAGCAGTTCATACTTGAGTGTCGTACTATAATAATATTTTCGGCAAGGTGAACCGGAACATTGAAAAGCTTTTTAGTAACCATCTTGAGTCGTGTTTGCCGAATCGTATTTCTCAGAGTAATGTATTACTAGTTTCTACTGTTGATATTGGTCAAGCTATTAAGAACATGCAATTTGGCTCTGTTGATCAAGACGGAATTTCGTCTTATCATCTAAAAGTAGTTTGCCCAACTTTGATAGATCACCTTCAGCTACTGTTTCAGATGTGTTTATCTACTTCTATGGTTCCCGACAGTTTTCTCTGTGGCACAGTCACCTCAGTTTTGAAGTGTGTAAAAAAAAACTTGGTCAGAGTGTAGTTCTTATCGACCAATTACTGTTTCGTGCACTCTTAGCAAAATTTTGAATATATTCTTCTCCCTTTCATTTCAGAAAATGTTAATTTTGGTAAAAACCAATTTGGCTTTCAAAAAAGACTGGGATGTCAGCACGCCCATTGTGTTCTAGCTTCCCTCCTGTTGCAATCTGTTAATGATAAATCTCCCCTTCATATCTGTGCTCTTGATCTTTCAAAATCTTTCGATAGTATAGTCCACTCACATGCACTCTGTTCCCTTTTTTCTAATAATATTAAGCTTTCTATTGTTGTTTTGTTACGGTACTGGTGTTCTAACTCTTTTATTCGGGTAAAATGTAATGGAGTAGTTTCTGATTCAAAGGTGTTTCTTCAGCGTGGGGTCCGTCAAGGTGGTGTGCTTTCTCCAACTATTTTTAAGTTATGTATTGCTCCTATCCTTTCATCCTTCCCTTCGACTTTCATTTCTGATGGAATTGATGTCTCGTATCTTACTTATGCGGACGATGTTCTCCTTGTCAGTCGTTCAAGGACAGGGCTCTCACATTCTGTCAGCTGGATCTCAGACCAGTTCAGATGGATTGGGATTATGTTGGACGTTGATAAGTGCGAATATATTTCATTTAATTCAAGTGCGAGTCTCCCTCTTAACTGTGTTTTTTCTCTATTCCCTGTGTCTCTTCTTTTCGGTGGCTTGGTCTTCACATTACTAATAATCTCAAAACACTTCGGGGTCTGACACTTTCTAATGCAAAAAAAAATTTAGATAGGATATTCAAAAATTGTTGCAAATAGAGGGAAGTACAATAGAACAGCGCTTGGGAAATTATATTCTTCATTTTGCGATCATTCTATTCTTTTTTTATCTGGTTTTCTTCCAATTCTGAAGCCTAAAGATCTGAATTCTATCCGGACTTATTATTTTAAATTTTATCGGTACCTTTTGTGCCCCCCTCTGTGGTTCTGGAACCGGCATCTAATATCGCGATTCGGCCTCCCTAATTTACGGGAAAAAGTAACTGTGCTTGCGGGAAAGCTGTCGTTATCTGCAGGTCTTACTGCGAACCATAATTTACATCGTTTTATGTAAATAATTGTTAAGTATGCGAGTTTGCTTTCTTTCTTTTTTTTTAATTTTTATTTTTTTTTTTGTTCTTGATGTACTCCGCTTCTTTTTTATAGTGGATAGTAAATAAATTATTTTATATATATATATATATATATATATATATATATATATATATATATATATATATATATATATATATATATATATATATATATATATATATATATATATATATATATATATATATATATATATATATATATATATATATATATATATATATATATATATATATATATATATATATATATATATATATATATATATATATATATATATATATATATATATATATATATATACGTAAACAAATTTTTGCTGTATTTTGTATTTCCTCAGAATATGTATGAAAGACACAGTGTAAAAATATGCTTTGAAAGCAAGGGGGTTTTGAAAGTAATTTCTTATTTATTTATTGACAAATGGGGAACTAAAAAATTTGGACATTTGGAGGTTCAACCCTACTCTCCCCTCCAACAAAAAAATCACTGGCCCTCATCAATAATAGCTGTTGCAAAATTATACATGTAAATAAGAACAATAGACACTAATATATACATACACCTAATTTCCTGATTTTGTAAAACAAGGCTACTGAACCTATTTGGCAAAGTTAAGTCTGGTATCTTTGTCCAAATGTAAAGAAAATAAAATCAAAACCTGAAGTTTTTGCAGAGAGTAAAATTTTCTTCATTTATTTGCATAACAAAAACTATCTTGAGCTAGTTAGAAACGAATGATGGGCAATAATTCAAAGAACGGTAACCAGTAAACGGATTCCTTGCCGTTTTTCCTGGCGATATGAGTGATTGAACTGAGCAATTCTTACGTGTAAGACTCAGCCTTATTCTTTTAATTGGAAAATTATATCGTACATTCGTCATGGCAGGATTTTTCTTCATTGATGACAGTTCTTGCTGATCTTTTTAAATGCCTTTCTTCTTGCTAATTTTGTTCTTTTAAGGGGCCAGGATGCGGAAACAGTCCGAAAACACCTCTGTATTAGACGTAATAAAAGGAGGGAAATTGTCAAACATTGTCACTTGTGGTAATCAAATTTAAAACAAAAGTCAATGAGGAAGACTAGGGCCTCCATCGTAATAGATTAGTAATAATAAAAGGATTGTAAGTAATAATATAGATAGTATACAACAATGATATAAATATTGTAAATAGGAATTTAAAATAATACAAAATATAATGTAAATAATATGATGTTTCACAAAAGGTAAAAAAAATGTAAGGAAAATATAGTGATAGAACATCTCTTTCAAGGCGTTCAATCCAAGTTTTATTGGTTTTCAGCTAAATTCCTCGAATTTCGCCTTTTCTGTCATTTTGCAACTATCATTTTCTTTTCACGTCCTTTGTTTTAGTAGTCATATTGGACAGAAAATGATACTTAAAATATCCCTGTGCACTATTGCTGTGACTTTAAATTACAGTTTAATAAATGAAGTTTGTGAAGCTATTTAAACTCTTACTTCCTTTAGGCATCAAATGAATAAAAAAAAAACAAAAAAAAACCGCAAAACTTTCTGTTCAAGAAGTTGTTTAAGAGAAATAGAAGGAATTTTTTTTTCGAAAATTAAATATTACATGGATACATTGACGTTATGCTAAGAAATGATGTTAGAACTTCAAATCGAAAAATTGTCCGCTCCCAGCCGTCTGCTGTACATCTCGGAACGCAACGTGTGCTGAAAACTTCCACCAAGCGTGGCACAGTCCCCGTAACGCTCTGCTTAGTTCAGCTTAGCTTGGCCCACGCCACCTGTTGTACGTGATTCATGAATGCCAGAGATTCATCGCTGCAGATACAAAAAAATCAGAAAGATTTGTGTTTCTCATCAGAATCACAGCTGAAACGAAAATATTTAAATATGTATATATATACATATTTTTTTCTCTTTTCTCTGTTGTAAAATACTTCCGGATATCGAGCTGAAATATTTTGACTCTTGTAACTATTTTTTTTTTATAAAATATCTTCTTTTTGTTTATTTTTCACTGTCTTTTACCCATTTTGATGTATATATTTTTTGTACATCTTCTTTTCTATTGTAAATGTAAAGACAGTGAGGTGTAAAAAATTAATTCATCAGATTCTTTACTTAAGGCTAATTAATAAATGTCCCCTGAGAAATAAGATAAAATACTTTGAAAACCTTTCTAAAGAAAACTAGGCTACTATCATTTCCAACATATTTCTGAATATATTTTTGGGCTAAGGCGCACGCATGCATTTGTTTACTATTACGGAGAGCGGAGGTGAAATTTGGAAAAGAGCTCTCTAGTCTGTATTGTCTGCAGATTTTCATTCCCTTCTGATATCCACTGAAGTGCTGAATTAAACTTGGGACATTTTTCTTTTATAAGCAACTGCCGTTTTAACCACAACAAAAGAAAAGTTGTGTTATAATGTACGGGTTGAATATCAGTGATAATACAACTAGGGATAGTAATACCATTATTGATTGGAATATTGAGAATAATGATGAACCACCAAGTGCAAACATCCAAGAAAATCTTGATTACTCAGCTAGTGCATATCTTAGAAAATACATTGGATTTGGTTTTGGAATTGTGAGGGATTTGGCTAATGTATACAATGGAGGTGATATGCAAGGAGATTTTATTTCAAAGAGTTTTCTGCCTTGACGTCCTGTAAGATTTTTTTATTATTTAAAAGGTTAGAGATGCTAAATATTAGTAACTGTCTGTTCATCATTATCTTGCTTAATGATGTAATTTTACTACTTTCCTTAAAAATTGAAACAAAAACGTCAAATTTTAACTTCATTTTATCAGCATAACTTTATCAAATGGCTTTTAGGTGTCTTTAATTTAATCCAAGTTTTTATTGTGTTTGGCTTGATTATGCAGGATTTTTCCAAATCCTGTTCTGGCCTTATACAAGGCCAGAACATAACTTTCACTTTACTTAAAAAAATACAAATGAATATTTATTTTCAGTTTAATATACATATGCTGATATTTGGTAATCAAAATGTTAATATTATTTGATTTATTAAAGTTATAAAAGTAAAAAAAAAAAATTTTCAGTAAAGTGTAAATTATGTTCTGGCCTTGGGAAGGCATAAGAGTTTTGAGCCCTACTCATGTTAATTTTTGCTCGTTTTGAGTTTGACTCGGTTATTTATTGTAATTTCTGCTCGTTCCGGAATTCATCTATTTATCGATGCTGATTTATCGTAGTTTTACGCCTGGAGGATTTTTTCTCATTTTTGGTTTAATGGTACTCTTTACTTTTCTTTGAAAAACTTATTTTGTGGAAAAAGTCTTTTTTAATCAATATATAGAAAGGGTGATCGTATAAACCTCAGAGGGGACTCATGGCATTCGTAATCATAAGTTCTAGTGCCCTATTTAAGACATGGAGTGATCGAAGGATGGATACCCCCTCCAACACCTCGTATTTTCCCGAAATGCATCTGATAGAAATTTTGAGATGGCTATTTATTGTCTTAGTAACTTCAAAATAGCTCATTTTGGAAAGTGAAAGCGTGAGTGCCCTTTTTAATGGTTGAAAGTGATTAGGGGGCAACTAACCCCCTCCCTCAACCACCTTTTCTCCGAAAACATCCAATCACAGTTTTGAGATAGTCATTTTATTAAACGTAATTGAAAGGACCGGGAATTAACCCTTGGAGGATGACCCTTCCCCACAGCCCTCAGGGCAAGGTTAGTTATACCCTAGAGGCTTATACGGTGTATATAGAAAGGGTGATCATATTAACTTCGGATGGGGCACGTTAAATTGGTAATCAGAAGTTCTAGTGCCCTTTCTAAGATTTAACGTGATCAGAGGGTGTATACCCAACACACCTCGTATTTTCCCAAAATGCATCTGATAGAAATTTGGAGATGGTCATTTGTTGTCGAAGAAAACTGCTCATTCATTTCGAAACTGAAAAAAACAATGTCCTTTTTAACCGTCGAAAGTAATTGGAGGGGAACTAGCCCCTCCCAAGCCCGCCATTTCTCCAAGCAAATCCAGTACGAATTTGAAAATTCTCTTAAACGTACTTAAAAGGTCCTAAAATTATGTCTCCAAGGACAGCCCGCCCCCCCCCCCCATAGCCCTCATGGCAAGAATTGTAAGTTATGCCCTGGGGCATGTAAGGTATATACAGAAAGGGTGATCGTATAAAATTCGGAGGGGCTCATTCAATTCATAATCAGAAGTTCTAGTGCCCTTTTTAAGAGTGATTAGAGAGTGGATAACAACCATCCCACCCCCTCAGTAGTATTGCCACTCGGCTTTTAACAGGAACCCTCCCCCGGAATCCTACGGGAAACCTATCCCATTTCCACGGGAGCCCTGTTTTTAGCGATCGGTTGGCAAGATTTCCACGGGAACTCTTTGACGTCGCGACACACCCTCGGGCTTTAAACGATCAGATAGGAAAATTAACATGGGATTTCCATGACAGCGCTCTTACGTCACGACACACCCTCGTGCTTTAAATAGATCCCTTGAAAAATAGAAGCCCCATATAGCTGTCTATTGATATCCTTGTAAGACAGCCCGGTGTTTCCCCAGCAAGCCCCTATGTAGGACTCTATTGATTTCCCTGGAAGACGGGCAGATGTTTCCCTAACAAGCCTCCATATAGGAGTCTATTGATTATCTTGTAAGATGTTCCCCCTAAATCGATAGTTTTCCCTCGAAAAATAGAAACCCCATATAGGACTCTATTGATTTCCCCTGGAAGACGTCCAGGTGTCTAAAAACCATAGACAACCATTTTGTAAGAAATCATGACTAAACATGTCTGTGACGTCTTAGAAGTTATTTTATTGATTGTGAGTTGGTTTCTGTTTGGAAGTGAGACAGTCAACATCGGAAAATAAGGCTAAAGTTTAAACAAAGAAGGAGTCCTTCACCCAAGCCGCAAAAAATACTGCAAACAGTCCCATCCGTCTTACCTTAAGTGTGGGAAAACAGGCAACGCAATTAGTGAATGCCCTGAGTCAGACCCTTTCAGACCCGTTTTACACATGTTCGTTATGCTTTTACACATTGGGCAGCTGGTCATCCTGTGAGAATTGTACTTTTGCTGATGAGTATAATGAAAAGTGTAAATTATGCAATCCATGTAAATTGCATAAAGGATATGCTTTGCAAATTAAAGACTGTAATTCCTGTCTTGAAGAGATTTGTGACTCTTATAATAGAGGATTCTTATGCTCGAATGGTAACTATGATAAGTGTGACCAATGGGAAAACACTTACCCTGGCATGATTTCAAAAAACGCTAAAGGGGAGTTCATTTATTTTTAAGAGAATGGTATCGTTGTGGTTGTAAATTCTTTTGGGAAGAAGAACCTGGCCTAAGCTTCAATTGCTGGAATAATAAAAGAGGCTTGTTTTTACGACATCACTCTGGAGATACAAGCTACTTTGAATATAAACCTACCATGGGCGTAGGCAGCATATTGTTTAGGGGGAAAGTCGATAGTTTGATGGAGGGCCTTTTATCAACTACTTTTCCAACCATCTGCTTTTTGAGCCATATCTAATGTAAATTTGAAGATCTAGGGGGGAGCTGTCCCTTGCCCCCCCTACGCCCATGAAATCTACAGACTTTTATTTTGGCTGTTACAGAAAGTGATTCTGCATATGAGAATTTTGTATATGACATTGCTTCAAATAAGTAAATTGAAACACTTGAACTTTATAATATGAATCAGAATAGTACTATAGACTTTACAAAGAGATTTAATAAAAATGAAGTTACAATATATTGTAGAAAATATGACCCTGACTTTGCATGTCATGATGAAGACAAGTTAAATCCTGACGGGCTGCTGCCACTTATCGTTTTTGATGAGTAGCTATACACAGAAGAAGAAATCTAATAGATACAGTGTTTTGTATATACAAGTTTTATTAATAAATAAATTCACATACATTTTTAAAGTATTTCACTCTTAGGGCACTGAAATCAATATTATACAGATAGAAAAGAGTATTTCAACTAGAAAGTCGTTCAATCGAGGATTGTCGCCATAAATCTTGAGGAATTGACTGTAAGTATGCACCCGACATCGGAAAATAAAAGATAATAGTGCATGAAAACCACAGATTTTCGTTGATAAATCTTGTACTCGCTTCCAATTTTGAATAATAGATTTTCCAATCTGCTGCAGAAAATTTTGAATCAGGGGTGTGTAGAAAGTATACAGTAGAGCAAGAGGATCAACCAATTCTATATCCTTTCTTGTTTGAAAGATGCATAGCCACTGACCTGTCTTTACAGCTGATGGGCTGGTAGTAACAATAGTAATTGTATTGTCAGCATGTTGAATATGCTCCAGGAAATCCTACAATATGCAATACGATTTGTATTTGGACATGAATGGATCCATATTAAATACATTTATTATTTGATCCGTGTTCAAGGTTCAAAATCTAGTAAAACACTATCATCAGGGGTAAATTCCCAATATGTTTCAAATTGATTTAGCGAGATTAATGCAATATTTTCGTCAAATGGCTCAACAAAGGAACACTCTAAACCTACATTCTCCGTCCGGACAATACTTTTATGTTGAGTACCGAACAAATGGAATACAATAATACAATGAGTTTTTCCAAACATTTCTTGGGTTATACTGTTTTCATATAATTGTGAATCTCGATCTAGGAATTGCATTGTCAATTCATATAGGGTCCTATAGGATTTATCAAAGGACAATTTGTAGAGAGGAATTCCATTTTCTTTACATACGAGCGTTGAGAGTCCATCAATTCAAATTTATGCGGAAAATTTGGCCATGATCAAAAGGCACTAGTACTTTCTACAAAGGCCAATGCCAATTTTGAAGGAATTTCGCCATTGATAAATGACGAATCGGTATAGATACGCGTACCTGTAGCAATATGGCGTTAATTCGTGATTGTATGAGGAATGAGCTCTTTGATATTATTTCCAGAGGCTTTAAATTTTTCAATTACCAAGGCAACAGAACTCGTAACTTGCTGTTTTCGTACACGAAATATTTCCGACGTGAGAGAGACTGTAACATCGGGTGCAGTGCCCAATTCTTCTCGGAAAATCAAATTGAACGGTGCGAGTTGTAGCTTTATATCAATCTTAATATTGGGAGGCAACCATTGAGGTAGATTAAATATCTAATGATTTAGTTTAGCAATTAAATGCAAATCTTTAGTTGTCGCATCTCTAAGTATATTTGTAGTGTCAGTGTCTATTTTATATTCATATCCAATGCCATACCTCTCAGAAGCCTGTAAGACATTAGAGTCATCAACATGAACTGTATACAACTTGCATAATTTAAAAGATTATTGCTCAACTCACCAATGTATCATTTATTTAGACACTTATTTGTCTAAGTAAATTGTGCAGTACACAATTTTCATAGGATAATCCCTCAGCCGCAATTGGTTTTTAATTGTTATATTTTTTAATAATGACATGTTCAAAACAAAAGTGTAAAAGTTCAAAACAAATCTATGAAATAATCTTCATTGGAATAAATTTTAGAATGCAAGTTTTCAGAGAGCGGCCGCTGCGGATAAAATTGATTATAGTATCTATGTTTTACACTGACATCTACATTTGCTTCATTGAAAGACTTAGAGATGAGTTGACCGAAGGATTAGATTCTTTATGTGGTAGATATTTCATTTTCTAGGAAAAATAAATTCTTTTTCGATATTTTTAATTTTTTTGGATGTTTTAAGCTTCCAGGCTGAGTTGAGACTGATGAGTGATAAGGTCTTTCGCACCCTTTTTAAACCTTTCCGCTTTGTCGTAATTTCAATCGTTCGCCAAGGGATCGCGCGCTGGACCTGAGATTTTGTGAAACACATTCTTTAAAATCCTTCCCAGAGCCTCAATCATGTAGTCTAGACGATGCAAAACCTGTGAGAACCATTGCAATGTATTTTTTATCCAGGGGTAGTGCAAAGCAAAACAGATTAGCAAATCAATTGCCGAGACCATAACTGAACATTGACGAACGACCCCTGCAATAGTCTATTCCATGATCCAACTGTCGTGGTCTAAGAGTAGCAACATAGCCATCAATATCGGGACAGGCAAAATGATTTCTATTAGCTAGTTCACTGGATGGGTTGAAAATTATATGTAATCACAGCCAAACCTTTTGTTATTGCTAGAGGATCACCCAATTCACTTCTTAATGTTAGCAGACAGAGCTCCAAATATGAAGTGTTGACTACCATGTATTGGAGGTGCTGTATATTGTAATGGTGAATACGTTCATTAGAGGTTTTTGGTTCAAGAACACGTAGGACGGGGACATTGGCATTACCGACTCTTGATCTCTCGACAAAGGATGCGTAAAGAAATATACAACTGTCCGAGGAAAAGATGGGTGGGTACTCTACAAAATGACATGATCCATGCCACTAGCACTTCCAGAACTATTACCATTGACTATATTATGTTGAAAGCCAAGAATATATCTTAGATTATCGTTAAGAATAACATTTTCGTTGTCAATGGGCGAACTAATGTAGATCTTACCCTCCTCCATAAAATAGTTGAATTGAAACGCACCATTTTTACGATATTTTAATTTTTTGTTGTTAGCACTACACAAATCATTCATGCACCAAATTCCTTGTTTGATAATATGACAAACAGATATTCATGTGAATTGATCTTTTCAATTATATGTTGATCGCTTACGACTGGCCAATCATGCGGTCTAATTTTTATATCATATGCGTGATCCTTTCTTAGGATATCACATGTATTTTTGAGAATACAATGTACAAGAGAATCTTCATACCTTCCGTCAAATTTAATGGCAAGGGAAAGTTTTTTCCAAAAATCGCTCGTTTTATTCAAATCGTCATAGAGACGGTCAGAAACATTGGACATGAATGCCACGTACAAATCATTAGACATTATGAACATCTTCAGCGTGTATCCAAGAATTAAAATCAGAGTTGTATCCTAGCCAACGAACAAGCAACTGTCACTTACCCTTGCGAGTACGTGTCTTTAATATCTGTCTGCTTTGAATGCAACTCAGAAGGTCAAATTAATGTAAAAGATGCACGTGTACATAAATTTTTCACATCAATGAATCAAGTCTCAAATTATTTTTGAAAATAGCAATTTACCATTTCATTTTTAATGAAATGCTCTGATATTTTTCTTGATTTTATTACGTTTAGCTTACGTTCATCAAGCTTGTACATGAAAATGTAGTTTTTTGTAAAAATTGATTCTATTTTTAAAACTATTTCATTCTTAATTACAAAAGGCACTAAATATAGCAATTTCCTTTAGAATGAGCCATTAAACAGCTCTTTACGATTTTCCAGTGCCCAGTTAACTGAAGAGAAAGAAAAAATGGGGGAAAAAAATGCTGTCGATGCAGAATATCGCAGTTAAAGCGAATTTTCTTGTTTTTAAAGCCAAAATATTTTCTTTGTTGTTTAAGCCAAGAGACTGAAGGTTTCCTGTGTAAGAGTTTCGAAAAGGCAGTTCTAATAGTTTACTTTGTGATTCGATCTGACTCTATTTTTAGGAGTTATGGGTTATTGTATCTCTTAGTGTGGGACGTGGTCGCTTCTTACTAGGTTGCAAGCTGCCGCTGCAACCCGGATATCTTGTTGAAAGATAATCGTGCATAAATATTGTATTCACTTATTATTTCATATATAATAATAACCTACGATTATGACGTCATTCATCAAGTTTGTACATGAAAATGCAGTTTTTTGGTAAAAAGTGATACTATTTTAAAGGCAATTTTTTTTAATTACAAAAGAAACTAGATATAGCAATTCCCTTTAAAATGAGCTATTAAACAGCTTTCTATGATTTTGCCAGTGCCCAGATTGCCGAGAGGAAAAAACAGAAAAAAGATGCCGTCGATGTCGAATATCGTAGGTCAAGCCACTATTCTTGTTTTTTAAGCAAGCATATTTTCTTTGTAGTTCAAGCCTAGAGATTGTAAGTTTCCTATGTAAAAGTTTAAAACAAGGCAGTTCTAATAGTGTACTTTGCTTCTATCCGACATTATTTTTAGGAGTTATGGGCTACTGTATTTCTTAGCATGGGACGTGATCATCTCTTACTAGGCTGCTAGCTACCGCTTTAACCCGGATATCATAAATGAATACCAGTGGCTTTAATCTGGGAAGGTGATTTTTTCTATAAGACGTTTTCTGTATTCCCCGTCTTGGATTCAAAAAAACAATTCGCGGTATTTTCATTGAAAAGGGCCTGAATTTTTTTTGAAATTTTATATAGTTTACAAAAGTTGATGGTGAAAAGCCAATAACCACTTGCCATAATTAAAGTGCCCAAGCTGGATTAAAAACTCCATGCATTTTTTTGGAAATAGTCCGTAACTATTAACCACTGAAATTTAAATTGAACCAAGACTCGGTAGAATTACTAAAGCGATTGTTTTTGGCTTTAGACAGATTAGTTCTGAGGTGAGTTGCTAGCAGTAGCAGTAGTTATGACTAAATTCCCCTTTAGTTGTTAACGAGAAAATAATTAACATAATCAGTAGAACGGCCACTGGGTTCTCAGATATTAAATTTTCGGTTCTCAGATATTAAAGTTTCGACTATTTAGTCAAATTTTTAAGATATTGAGAAATCCCTGATTTTCTTTTCTCAAAAAGGTAAATTTGCATTCAAACGATTAAAACGTTTGCCTATGAAAATGAAATTGTAAATTACTATTTTCAAAAATAATTTAGAGACTTGATTCATTGATGTGAAAAATTTATGTACACGTGCATCTTTTTCATTAATTGGACCTTCTGAGTGGCCTTCAAAGAAGACAGATTTATGTCGAAAGATATTAGTAAAATGTTTTATCTGTTCTATCTATTAGTAAAAATGTTAAAGATTTTTATCTAATCCTACTTGCCTGGCTGAGAAGCTGCCTAGATCATCAAGATATTTCCCTTGCTGTTCAAGCCAAGGGACAGAAAGTTTCCTATACAGGGTGTTTCGGACAAGACGGTTCTAATGATGTACTTTTTGTTTTGATCTGACTCTTTTTTTTAGGAGTTATGGGTTTTTATATTTCTTAGCTTTGGACTGATCATCTCTTACTAGATTGCTAGCTACTGCTGCAACTCGGATTTACATATATAGTTATGAGAGGCAGCTTGGCCAAGGGGTCCAAGGTGCTGGTGTTAGCTACCAGTCTCTTCGGAGGCACGGGTTCAAATCTTACCGCTGGTATACGATTATGATTTATGTACAAAAACATTTCATGTTTTTGTACATACAACATCCACTCTTTTAAAGAGAATTTTTAATCTGTAATTTTGAATATTTTTTGTAATCCTGGTAAAACATTCGTAAAATATTTCTCAATTTAGAAAGATGAGCCTGCATTTTTGCCATCTTGGACTTCTGAATGTAAATTTTTACTTCGTCTTTATGCGTTCTTTGGTACAACCTCGTAGAGGTTTTGATTTTTTCATTATAGCTTTTGTCACCCCAGTATCTACCCATTATTCTGGTATCAAATTTTATTATATTTGTTTTGATAATCTTCATCATTGTGATAACACTCCTGGCTGTTTTGTTCTCTCAATTTTGACTTTTCGATACGCTTTTCTGTTCGTTTTAATGTTTGATATTGCTCCTTACTTTCAGTTGCTAGACTTGTTCTTTTTTATTATTTAATTACTTACAGATAGTAATATTCAATGGAAAACATGCGGAGAAAATTTTTTAAAGAGAAGTAAAGAGCCTCGCTGAACTAAAAATAAGCAGAAATATTGTCAAATATTCTTCAAAGTAAAAACTATTATATATCCTATCTATATTTGTTGCATCATCATGCATTTGATTATTGAATTTAACATTTCAGTTACTATGGCCTAGATTTTGTTCTTTATTACTGTTTTCAAAACGTGTTTTTTCACTTTTTGGTTACTGTGGGCTCTGGTTCACCTTTCACTAGGTTGTGCCAACTACTGCAATAATGATTTTTCAAAACATATTTTAAACTTTTAGTTACAATGGGCTTCGGTTTGTCTTTTACTTGATTGCAGCTATAGGTGCAACCATCATTTAGAGCTCGTTCTTTACTATAAAATTGTGGATTTAGCAAAAATAAACATGATGATTTATTTTAACATTTCAGTTACTATAGCTCAGACTTCGTTCTTTATTACTGTTTTCAAAAACGTGTTTTTTTCAGTTTTTGGATACTATTGGCTATGGTTCGCCTTTCACTAGGTTGTGCCAACTAGTGCAATAATGATTTTTCAAAACATGTTTTAAACTTTTAGTTAATATATGCTTTGGTTTGTCTTTCACTGGATTGCAGCTATAGGTAAAACCATCATTTAGAGCTCGTTCTTTACTATAAAATTGTGGATTTAGAAAAAAATTCCCGTATAATACATCACAAACTGTTTAAATCACATTGAGCAGCTTAGCGCAGCGGAAGTGCGTTGGGTGCTTGCCCCGGAGATGGATGGATTGAAATCTGATTGAACCTCGCTGGGCCTAAGGTCTAGCGTTCTTTGGTTAGGTTTTGATCCACCGACCTCTGAAGCTGCTCTGAAGATTCTTATCAAGATATGTCCCTTGCTATTCAATCCAAGGGACAGAAAGTTTCCTATACAGGGTGTATCGGACAAGACGGTTCTAATGATGTACTTTTTGTTTTGATCGGACTCTTTTTTTTAGGAGTTATGGGTTTTTATATTTCTTAGCTTTGGACTAATCGTCTCTTACTAGGTTGCTAGCTACTGCTGCAACCCGGATTTGTATATATAGTTATGAGAGGCAGCGTGGCCAAGCGGTCCAAGGTGCTGGTGTTAGCCACCAGTCTCTTCGGAGGCGTGGGTTCAAATCTTACCGCTGGTATACGATTATGATTTATGTACAAAAATATGTCATGTTTTTGTACAAACGTTTTGATCGTTTGAATACAAATTTACCTTTTTGAGAAAAGAAAATAAGGGATTTCTCAATCTCTTAACAATTTGACTAAATAGTCAAAACTTTAATATCTGAGAACCCAGTGCCCGTTCTACTGATTATGTTGATTATTTTCTCGTTAACAACCAAAGGGGGCTTTAATTTTTACTACTGCCACTGCTAGTACCTCACCTCAGAACTAAGCTGTCTAAAGCCAAAAACAATCGCTTTAGTAATTCTACCGAGTCTTGGTTCAATTTAAATTTCAGTAGTTAATAATTACGGACTATTTCCAAAAAAATGAATGGGGATTTTAATCCAGCTTGGACACTTTAATTATGGGAAGTGGTTTTTGGCTTTTCACCATCAACTTTTGTAAACTATATAAAATTTCCAAAAAAAAATCAGGCCCTTTTCAATGAAAATACCACGAATTTTTTTTTGAATCCAAGACGTGGAATACAGAAAATGTCTTATAGAAAATATCACCTTCCCAGATTAAACCCACTGGTATTGATTTGATATCCGAGTTGCAGCGGTAGCTAGCAGCCTAGTAAGAGATGATCACGTCCCATGCTAACAAATAAAATAGCCCATAACTCCTAAAAATAATGTCAGATAGAAGCAAAGTACACTATTAGAACTGCCTTGTTTTAAACTTTTACATAGAAAACTTACAATCTCTTGGCTTGAACTACAAAGAAAATATGCTTGCTTGAAAAACAAGAAAAGTGGCTTGACCTACGATATTTGACATCGACGGCATATTTTTTCCGTTTTTTCCTCTCGGCTATCTGGGCACTGGCAAAATCACAGAGAGCTGTTTAATAGCTCATTTTAAAGGGAATTGCTATATCTAGTTTCTTTTGTAATTAAAAAAAATTGCCTTTATCACTTTTACAAAAAAACTGCATTTTCATGTACAAACTTGATGAATGACGTCATAATCGTAGGTTATTATTATATATGAAATAATAAGTGAATACAATATTTATGCTCGATTATCTTTCAACAAGATATCCGGATTGCAGCGGCAGCTTGCAACCTAGTAAGAAGCGACCACGTCCCATACTAAGAGATACAATAACCCATAACTCCTAAAAATAGAGTCAGATCGAATCACAAAGTACACTATTAGAACTGCCTTTTCGAAACTCTTACATAGGAAACTTACAGTCTTTTGGCTTAAACGACAAAGAAAAGATTTTGCCTTTCAAAATAATAAAATTTGCTTTAACTGCGATATTCTGCATCGACAGCATTTTTTCTCCCATTTTTTCTTTCTCCTCAGCTAACTGGGCACTGGAAAATCGTAGATAGCTGTTTAATGGCTCATTCTAAGGAAAATTACTCTAGCTAGTGCCTTTTGTAATTAAAAATTAAATAGTTTTAAAAATAGAATCAATTTTTTACAAAAAGCTACATTTTGGTGTACAAGCTTGATGAACGTAAGGTAAACGCAACAAAATGAAGAAAAATATCAGAGCATTTCATTAAAAAAGAAATGGTAAATTGGTATTTTCAAAAATAATTTAGAGACTTGATTCATTGATGTAAAAAATTTATGTAAATGTGCATCTTTTTCATTAATTGGACCTTTTGAGTGGCATTCAAAGCAGACAGATTTATGTCGACAGATATTAGTAAAATGTTAGATTTTTATCTAATCCTACTTACCTGGCTGAGAAGCTGCCTAGATCATAAAGGAGGCGCTCCTAGGGTGAGGCCTTTCCATTGCACGTTGGAATGGTTGACCCCTGTGATTACCCCAAATGGGGGTAACTTAAAAGCGTAATTTTTGCAGTGGGGGCTTCGTTCTCGTGGACCCCTTTCCACACAGTGAAAAGTATTTTTATTCTGGCCCCTTTTATTTGTCACACATTTTGAAGTTGACAGGAAAAAGTAGAGAATTTGATGTTGTTCAAGACAAAAACGAGACATGTCAAATTCATCATTGGGCCCTATTGAAAAGAGTAGATTGTTTCGGCTCTAGTTCGCCTTTCACTAGGTTGTGGCAACTACTGCAATAATGATTTTTCAAAACATAGTTTAAACTTTTAGTTAGTATGGGCTTCGGTTTGTCTTTTAGTTTATTGCATCTACAGCTACAACCATCATTTAGAGCTCGTTCTTTACTATAAAATTGTGAATTTAGCAAAATCTCCGGGGCGTTTGCCCCGGAGAAGGTTGGATCTAAATCTCATCGAACATCGCTGGGCCTAAGGTCTAGCGTTCTTTGGTTAGGGTTCGATCCACCGACCTCTGAAGCTACTCTGAAGATTCTTATCAAGATATTTTCCTTGCTGTTCAAGCCAAGGGACAGAAAGTTTCCTATACATGGTGTTTCGGACAAGACGGTTCTAATGATGTATTTTTTGTTTTGATCTGACTCTTTCTTTTAGGAGTTATGGGTTTTTATATTTCTTAGCTTTAGACTGATCGTCTCTTACTAGGTTACTAGCTACTGCTGCAACCCGGATTTACATATATAGTTATGAGAGGCAGCGTGGCCAGGCGGTCCAAGGTGCTGGTGTTAGCCACCAGTCTATACGGAGGCTTGGGTTCAAATCTTACCGCTGGTATACAGTTATGATTTATTTACAAAAACATTTCATGTTTTTGTACAAACGTTTTAATCGTTTGAATACAAATTTACCTTTTTGAGAAAAGAAAATAAGGGATTTTTCAATCTCTTAACAATTTGACTAAATAGTCGAAACTTTAATATCTGAGAACCCAGTGCCCGTTCTACTGATTATGTTAATTATTTTTTCGTTAACAACCAAAGGGGGCTTTAGATATTACTGCTGCTACTGCTAGCAACTCACCTCAGAACCAAGCCGTCTAAGGCCAAAAACAATCGCTTTAGTAATTCTACCGAATCTTAGTTCAATTTAAATTTCAGTGGTTAATGATTACGGATTATTTCCAAAAAAAAAAATGCATGGGGACTTTAATACAGCTTGGGCACTTTAATTATGGCAAGTGGTTATTGGCTTTTCACCAACAACTTTTGTAAACTATATAAAACTTCAAAAAAATTCAAGCCCTTTTCAGTGAAAATACCACGAATTTTTTTTTGAATCCAAGATGGGGAATACAGAAAGCGTCTTATAGAAAAAATCACCTTCCCAGATTAAAGCCACTGGTATTCATTTATGATATCCGGGTTACAGCGGTAGCTAGCAGCCTAGTAGGAGATGATCACGTCCAATGCTAAGAAATACAATAGCCCATAACTCCTAAAAATAATGTCGGATAGAAGCAAAGTACACTATTAGAACTGCCTTGTTTTAAAGTTTTACATAGGAAACTTACAATCTCTTGGCTTGAACTACAAAGAAAATAAGCTTGCTTGAAAAACCAGAAAAGTGGCTTGACCTACGATATTCGAAATCGACGGCATCTTTTTTTTTGTTTTTCCTCTTGGCTATGTGGGCACTGGCAAAATCACAGAGAGCTGTTTAATAGCTGATTTTAAAGGGAATTGCTATAACTAGTATCTTTTGCAGTTAAAAAAATTGCCTTTAAAATAGTATCACTTTTTACCAAAAAACTGCATTTTCATGTACAAACTTGATGAATGACGTCATAATCGTAGGTTATTATTATATATGAAATAATAAGTGAATACAATATTTATGCTCGATTATCTTTCAACAAGATATCCGGATTGCAGCGGCAGCTTGCAACCTAGTAAGAAGCGACCACGTCCCATACTAAAACATACAAAAACCCATAATTTCTAAAAATAGAGTCAGATTGAATCACAAATTCCACTATTAGAACTGCCTTTTCGAAACACTTACATAGGAAACTTACAGTCTCTTGGCTTAAACAACAAAGAAAATATTTTGGCTTTAAAAACAAGAAAATTCGCTTTAACTGCGATATTCTGCATCGACAGCATTTTTTTCCCCCATTTTTTCTTTCTCCTCAGCTAACTGGGCCTTGGAAAATCGTAAAGAGCTGTTTAATGGTTCATTCTAAGAAAATTACTATAGCTAATGCCTTTTGTAATTAAAAATGAAATAGTTTTAAAAATAGACAAAATTTTCACAAAAAAACTACATTTTCGTGTACAAGCTTGATGAACGTAAGGTAAACGCAATAAAATCAAGAAACATATCAGAGCATTTCATTAAAAATGAAATGGTAAATTGCTATTTTCACAAATAATTTAGAGACTTGATTCATTGATGTGAGACATTTATGTACACGTGCATCTTTTTTATTAATTGGACCTTTTGAGTGGCATTCAAAGCAGACAGATTTATGTCGAAAGATATTAGTAAAATGTTAGATTTTGGTCTAATCCTACTTACCTGGCTGAGAAGCTGCCTAGATCATAAAGGAGGCGCTCCTAGGGTGAGGCCTTTCCATTGCACGTTGGAATGGTTGACCCCTGTGATTACCCCAACTGGGGGTAACTTAAAAGCGTAATTTTTGCAGTGGGGGCTTCGTTCTCGTGGACCCCTTTCCAAACAGTGAAAAGTATTTTCATTCTGGCCCCTTTTATTTGTCACACATTTTGAATTTGAAAGGACAAAGTAGAGAATTTGAAGTTGTTCAAGACAATATCGAGACATGTCAAGTTCATCATTGGGCCTTTTTGAAAAGAGTAGGTTGTTTTGGCTCTGTTTCGCCTTTCACTAGGTTGTGGAAACTACTGCAATTATGATTTTTCAAAACATGTTTTAAACTTTTAGTTAGTATGGGCTTCGGTTTGTTTGATTGCATCTACAGCTAGAACCATCATTTAGAGCTCGTTCTTTACTATAAAATTGTGAATTTAGCAAAACTTTACCGCATAATACATCTTAAACCGTTTTAATCACATTCTGTAACGTAAGCAGCTTAGTGCAGTGGAAGTGCGCTCGGTATTTGCCCCGGAGAAGGATGGATAAAAACTTCATCGAACCTCGCTCGGCCTAAGGTCTAGTGTTCTTTGGTTAGGTTTCGATCCACTGACCTCTGAAGCTGCTCTGAAGATTCTTATCAAGAAACCTATTCCACAGTTGCCAGTCCCTATCTTGGAAGTGTTTCATTAAACGTACAACATTTTGTTTGGATATTACGATGAAGTCTTACCAGAGAATTTTTAGTCGACCTTTGAACAACATCTGCTCTTTTAAAGAGAATTTTAATCTGTAATTTTGAATATTTTTTGTAATCCTGGTAAAACATTCGTAAAATTTTTCTCAATTTAGAAAGATCAGCCTGCATTTTTGCCATCTTGGACTTCTGAATGTAAATTTTTACTTAGTCTTTATGCGTTTCTCTACCAGAATAATGGGCATCTACCCATTATTCTGGTATCAACTTTTTCTTATATTTGTTTTGGTAATCTTCATCATTGTGATAACACTCGTTGCTGTTTTGTTTGGCTCTTTCAATTTTTACTTTTCGATACGCTTTTCTGTTCGTTTTAATGTTTGATATTGCTCCTTACTTTCAGTTGCAAGACTTGTTTTTTTTATTATTTAACTACTTACAGATAGTAATATTCAATGGAAAACAAGCGGAGAAAATTTTTTTAAGAGAAGTAAAGAGCCTCACTAAACTAAAAATAAGCAGAAATATTGTCAAATATTCTTCAAAGTAAAAACTATTATATATCTTATCTATATGTGTTGCATCATCATACATTTGATTATTTATTTTAACATTTCAGTTACTATGGCCTAGATTTTGTTCTTTATTACTGTTTTCAAAACGTGTTTTTTCACTTTTTGGTTACTATGGGCTCTGGTTCGCTTTTCACTAGGTTGTGCCAACTACTGCAATAATGATTTTTCAAAACATATTTTAAACTTTTAGTTACTATATGCTTTGGTTTGTCTTTTACTTGATTGCAGCTATAGGTACAACCATCATTTGAAGCTCGTTCTTTACTATAAAATTGTGGATTTAGAAAAAACTTCCCGTACAATACATCAAAAACTGTTTAAATCACATTGAGCAGCTTAGCGCAGCGGAATTGCGTTGGGCGTTTGCCCCGGAGAAGGATGGATCTAAATCTCATCGAACCTCTTTGGTCCTAAGGTCTAGCGTTCTTTGGTTAGGTTTCGATCCACCGACCTCTGAAGCTACTCTGAAGATTCTTATCAAGATAGTTCCCTTGCTGTTCAAGCCAAGGGACAGAAATTTTCCTATACAGGGTGTTTCAGACAAGACGGTTCTATTGATGTACTTTTTGTTTTGATCTGACTCTTTTTTTTAGGAGTTATGGGTTTTTATATTTCTTAGCTTTGGACTGATCGTCTCTTACTAGGTTGCTAGCTACTTCTGCTACCCAGTTTTACATATATAGTTATAAGAGGAAGCGTGGCCAAGCGGTCCAAGGTGCTGGTGTTAGCCACCCGTCTCTTCGGAGGCTCGGGTTCAAATCTTACCGCTGGTATACGATTATGATTTATGTACAAAAATCAAATATCTTTGAAAAGACTGCAGTATGAAAGACATCAAAAATGCAGTTTTTAGTGGAAAATTTATTCTCTTTTAGAAATAATTTATTTTAGTTATAAAAGATTTTTAACCCAATTAATTTTCTTTAAAATGAGCCATTGAACAACTCCCTACGATGTTCCAGTGCCAAGCTATCTGGGGAAAAGAAAAAGAAAAAAAAAAAAAAAATATTGTTTAGGCAGAATGTTTTAGTAGCTGCCACTTTACTTGATTTTCAAGCCAATATATTTCCCTTGCTGTTGAAGCGAAGGGACAGAAAGTTTCCTATACGGGGTTTCGGACAAGGCGGTTCAAATGGTGTACTTTGTATTTTGATTTGACTCTTTTTTTTAGGAGTTATGGGTTTTTATATTTCTTAACATTGGACGTGATCGTCTCTTACTAGGTTGCTAGCTACTGCTGAAACCCAGATTTATGTACAAAAATCAAATATCTTTGAAAAGACTGCAGTATGAAAAGACATAAAAAATGCAGTTTCTAGTGGAAAAATTTATTTTCTTTTAGAAATAATTTATTTTAGTTGCAACAGATTTTTATCGCAAGTAATTTCCTGTAAAATGAGCCATTGAACACCTCTCTACAATGTTCCAGTGCCTTGCTATCTGTGGAAGAGAAAGAAAAAAGAAAAAAATATGCCGTTTAGGCAGAATGTTGTAGTAGCCGCCACTTTTCTTGATTTTCAAGCCAATATTTTTCCCTTGCTGTTCAAGCAAAATGACAGACAGTACCCTATACAAGGGTTTCAGACAAGGCGGTTCTAATGGTTTACTTTTTGTTTTGATCTGACAATTTTTTAAAGGAGTTATTGGTTTTTATATTTATCAACATTGGAAGTGATCGTCTCTTACTAGGTTGCTAGCTACCGCTGCAACCCGGATATTTTGATTACTCGGCTGTCATATTTTTCTTCATTTTATTACGTTTAGCTTTCGTTCATCAAGCTTGTACACGAAAATGTAGTTTTTTGTAAAAATTGATTCTATTTTTAAAATTATTTCATTTTTAATTACAAAAGGCACAGGCTATAGTAATTTCCTTTAGAATGAGCCATTAAACAGCTCTCTACGATTTTCCAGAGCCCAGTTAGCTGAGGACAAAGAAAAAATGGGGGAAAAAATGCTGTCGATGCAGAATATCGCAGTTAAAGCAAATTTTTTTATTTTTAAAGCTAACATATTTTTTTTGTTGTTTAAGCCAAGAGACTGTAAGTTTCCTGTGTAAGAGTTTTGAAAAGGCAGTTCTAATAGTGTACTTTGTGATTCGATCTGACTTTAGATACTTGATTTATTGATGCGAAAAATTTATGTACACGTGCATCTTTTCATTAATTGGACCTTCGGAGTGGCATTCAAAGCAGCCAGATTTATATCGAGAGATATTAGTATCTTTAACTGGCAAAATCACAGAGAGCTGTTTAATAGCTCATTTTAAAGGGAATTGCTATATCTAATTTTTTTTTGTAATTAAAAAAATTGCTTTTAAAATAGTATCACTTTAAAAAAAAAATCAAGTATCTAGATTGTGCCAACTACTGTAATAATGATTTTTCAAAACATATTTTGAACTTTTAGTTACAATGGGCTTCGGTTTGTCTTTTACTTGATTGCAGCTATAGTTAATGTTCATTACTATAGCTGCATCATTTAGAGCTCGTTCATTACTATAAAATTGTGGATGTAGCAAAAATAAATATGGTGATTTATTTTTATATTTCAGTTACTATGGCCAGGATTTCGTTCTTTATTACTGTTTTCAAAAACGCGTTTTTTTCACTTTTTGTCTACTATGGGCTCTGGTTCGCTTTTCACTAGGTTGTTGCAACCACAGCAATTATGATTTTTTAAATTATATTTTAAACTTTTAGTTACTATATGCCTTGGTTTGTCTTTTACTTGATTGCAGGTATAGGTACAACCATCATTTAGAGCTCGTTCTTTACTATAATATTGTGGATTTAGAAAATATTTCCCATATAATACATCATAAACTGTTTAAATCACTTTCTATAGTGTGAGTAGCTTAGCGCAGTGGTAGTGTGTTGGGCACTTGCCCCGGAGAAGGATGGATCGAAATCTCATCGAACCTCGTTGGGCCTAAGGTCTAGCGTTTTTTGGGTTAGGTTTCGATCCACCGACCTCTGAAGCTGGTCTGAAGATTCTTATCAAGATATTCCCTTGATATTCAAGGCAAGGGACAGAAAGTTCTCTCTGTCTTGTTCTTACTGGTATTCTGCGTAAAATTTTTGTCCCCTTCCTTTGTATATTCCCTTGAAATGGAACGTCTTGTTTTTTTAACACTCTGTTAAGTTCACCGTCATTTAGAATTCCATACGATGGATGAAGCAAGTTGTATATAATTTCAATACATGGTGATTCACTAAAACGGCCACCATTTGCTTCATCCATCGAAGCTTCATCCAGAAGATAATCAAGCATTGTTAAAGCTTTACATGTAGCGTAGGGTCTACCACTTTTTAACCGTTTTTGAATGATTTTCATCACTAGGATAGTCTTTTCTTTAGAATTCCTTATTTCTTCATCAATTTGCTCTATATCAGAAGCCCTCAAAGGCAGGGTATCATTACTGGTTTTGTTCATCACCAATACTTCTAATTTTGATGTTTTTTTTAATTTTTTTGATTATCTCTCTTAAATTTGGTAACTTTTTGCCCTGCCTTGTTTAAGCTTTTCACCTTTTTTAACCTTTTTTAACAGAATGTCCACACTTGACGTGTTGGTAATGACCATAAATTATCCAAAACCATAATTCATAAGTATATATTTTACTTAAGACACGTATCATACAGGGGTCTCGGACAAGGCGGCTCTAATGGTGTTCTTTTATTTTGATCTGAATCAATTTTTTTTTATATTTCTTAGCATTGGACTGATCATCTCTTACTAGGTTGCTAGCTACTGTTGCAACCCAGATTCACATATATAGTTATGAAAAGCAGCGTCGCCGAGTGGTCTAAGGTGCTGGTGTTAGCTACCAGTCTCATCGGGGGCGTGGGTTCAAATCTTACCACTGGTATACGATTATGATTTATGTACAAAAATCATATATCTTTAAAAAGACTGCAGTATGAAAAGACATCAAAAATGCAGTTTTTAGTGGAAAAATTTATTCTCTTTTAGAAATAATTTATTTTAGTTACAAAAGATTTTTAACCCAATTAATTTCCTTTAAAATGAGCCATTGAACAACTCTATACGATGTTCCAGTGAAAATCTATCTGTGGAAAAGAAAGAAGAAAGAAAAAAATATGCTGTTTAGGCAGAATTTTGTAGTAGCCGCCACTTTTCTTGATTTTCAAGCCAATATATTTCCCTTGCTGTTCAAGCAAAATGACAGAAGGTTTCCTATACAGGGGCATCGGACAAGGCGGTTCTAATGGTGTACTTTTTGTTTTGATCTGACTTTTTTTTAAAGGAGTTATTGGTTTTTATATTTATTAACATTGGAAGTGATCGTCTCTTACTAGGTTGCTAGCTACCACTGCAACCCGGATATTTGGGTTACTCGGCTCAGATATTTTTCTTGATTTTATTACGTTTAGCTTACGTTCACCATGCTTGTACACGAAAATGTTGTTTTTTTGTGAAAATTGATTCTATTTTTAAAACTATTTCATTTTTAATTACAAAAGCCACTAGCTATAGTAATTTTCTTTAGAATGAGCCATTAAACAGCTCTCTATAAATTTCCAGTGCCCAGTTAGCTGAGGAGAAAGAAAAAATGCGGGAAAAAATGCTGTCGATGCAGAATATCGCAGTTAAAGCAAATTTTCTTGTTTTTAAAGCAAAAATATTTTTTTTGTTGTTTAAGCCAAGAGACTGTAAGATTCCTATTAAGAGTTTCAAACAGGCAGTTCTAATAGTGTAATTTGTGATTCGATCTGACTCTATTTTTAGGAGTGATGGGTTATTGTATCTCTTAGTATGGGACGTGGTCGCTTCTTACTAGGTTGCAAGCTGCCGCTGCAATCCGGATATCTTGTTGAAAGATAATCGAGTACAAATATTGTATTCACTTATTATTTCATATATAATAATAACCTACGATTATGACGTCATTCATCAAGTTTGTATATGAAAATGCAGTTTTTTTTGTAAAAAGTGATACTAATTTAAAAGCATTTTTTTTAATTACAAAAGAAACTAGATATAGCAATTCCCTTTAAAATGAGCTATTAAACAGCTCTCTGTGATTTTGCCAGTTCCCAGATAGCCGAAAGGAAAAAACGGAAAAAAGATGCCGTCGATGTCGAATATCGTAGGTCAAGCCACTTTTCTTGTTTTTCAAGCAAGCATATTTTCTTTGTTGTTCAAGCCAAGAGATTGTAAGTTTCCTATGTAAATTTTAAAACAAGGCAGTTCTAATAGTGTACTTTGCTTCTATCCGACATTATTTTTAGGAGTTATGGGCTATTGTATTTCTTAGCATGGGACGTGATCATCTCTTACTAGGCTGCTAAGGCTGCTAAAGCTGCAGCTAAAGCTGCAACCCGGATATCATAAATGAATACCAGTGGCTTTAATCTGGGAAGGTGATTTTTTCTGTAAGACGTTTTCTCTATTCTCCGTCTTGGATTCAAAAAAAAAAATTCGTGGTATTTTCATTGAAAGGGCCTGAATTTTTTTTGAAATTTTATATAGTTTACAAAAGTTGATGGTGAAAAGCCAATAACCACTTGCCATAATTAAAGTGTCCAAGCTGGATTAAAGTCCCCATGCATTTTTTTTGGATATAGTCCGTAACTATTAACCACTGAAATTTAAATTGAACCAATACTCGGTAGAATTACTAAAGCGATTGTTTTTGGCTTTAGACAGCTTAGTTCTGAGGTGAGTTACTAGCAGTGGCAGTAGTAATGAATAAAGCCCCCTTTGGTTTGCCTATAAAATGAAATGGTAAATCGCTATTTTCAAAAATAATTTAGAGACTTGATTCATTGGTGTGAAAAATTATGTACACGTGCATCTTTTTCATTAATTGGAAATTCTGTGTGGCATTCAAAGCAGACAGATTTATGTTGAAAGATATTAGTAAAATGTTAGATTTTTATCTAATCCTACTTACCTGGCTGAGAAGCTGCCTAAATCATAAAGGAGGCGCTCCTAGGGTGAGGCCTTTCCATTGCACGTTGGAATGGTTGACCCCTGTGATTACCCCAAATGGGGGTAACTTAAAAGCGTAATTTTTGCAGTGGGGGCTTCGTTCTCGTGGACCCCTTTCCACACAGTGAAAAGTATTTTCATTCTGGCCCCTTTTATTTGTCACACATTTTGAATTTGAAAGGAAAAAGTAGAGAATTTGATGTTGTTCAAGACAAAAACGAGACATGTCAAATTGATCATTGGGCCCTTTTGAAAAGAGTAGTTTGTTTTGGCTCTGGTTCGCCTTACACTAGGTTGTGGCAACTACTGCAATTATGATTTTTCAAAACATGTTTCAAGCTTTTAGTTAGTATAGGCTTCAATTTGTCTTTTACTTAATTGCATCTACAGCTACAACCATCATTTAGAGCTCGTTCTTTACTATAAAATTGTGGATTTAGAAAATATTTCTCATATAATACATCATAAATCGTTTAAATCACTTTATATAGTGTGAGCGGCTTAGTGCAGCGGAAGTGTGTTGGACATTTGCCCCGGAGAAGGATGGATCGAAATCTCATCGAACCTCGCTGGGCCTAAGGTCTAGCTTTCTTTGGTTAGGTTTCGATCCACCGACCTATGAAGCTGCTCTGAAGATTCTTATCAAGATATTTTCCTTGCTGTTCAAGGCAAGGGACATTAAGTTCTCTCTCTCTCTCTTGTTCTTACTGCCACTCTGCGTAAAATTTTTGTCACCTTCCTTTGTATATTCCTTTGGAATGGAACGGCTTGTTTTTTTTAACACTCTGTTAAGTTCACCGTCATTTAGAATTCCTTACGATAGATGAAGCAAGTTGTATATAAATTCAATACATGGTGATTCACCAAAATGGCCACCATTTGCTTCATCCAGAAGATAATCAAGCATTGTTAAAGATTTACATGTAGCGTAGGGTCTACCACTTTTTAACCGTTTTTGAATGATTTTCATCGCTAGGATAGTCTTTTCTTTAGAATTCCTTATTTCTTCATCGATTTGCTCTATATCAGAAGCCCTCAAAGGCAGGGTATCATTACTGGTATTGTTTATCACCAATACTTCTAATTGTGATGTTTTTTTTTTATTTTTTGGATTACCTCTCTTTTAAATTTGGTAAGTTTTTGCCCTGCCTTGTTTAAGCTTTTCACCTTTTTTAACCTTTTCCAACAGAATGTCCACACTTGACGTGTTGCTAATGACCATAAAATATCCCAAACCATAATTCATAAGTATGTATTTTACTTAAGACACGTATCATACAGGGGTTTCGGAGAAGGCGGTTCTAATGGTGTACTTTTATTTTGATCTGACTCAATTTTTTTTTATATTTCTTAGCATTGGACTGATCGTCTCTTACTAGGTTGCTAGCTACTGCTGCAACCCGGATTCACATATATAGTTATGAAAGGCAGCGTCGCCGAGTGGTCTAAGGTGCTGGTGTTAGCTACCAGTCTCATCGGAGGCGTGGGTTCAAATCTTACCTCTGTTAACGATTATGATTTATGTACAAAAATCAAATTTCTTTAAAAAGACTGCAGTATTAAAAGACATCAAAAATGCAGTTTTTAGTGGAAAAATTATTTTCTCTTAGAAATAATTTATTTTATTTGCAAAAGATTTTTAACCCAAGTAATTTCCTTTAAAATGAGCCATTGAACAACTCTCTACAATGTTCCATTGCCATGCTATCTGTGGAAAAGAAATAAGAAAGAAAAAAATATGCCGTTTAGGCAGAATGTTGTAGAAGCCGCCACTTTTCTTGATTTTCAAGCCAATATATTTCCCCTGCTGTTCGCCTTGTCCGAAACCGAAGTGCGCTGGGTGTTTGCACCGGAAAAGGATGGATAAAAACTTCATCGAACCTCGCTGGGCCTAAGGTCTAGTGTTCTTTGGTTAGGTTTCGATCCACTGACCTCTGAAGCTGCTCTGAAGATTCTTATCAAGAAACCTATTCCACAGTTGCCAGTCCGTATTTTGGATGCGTTTCATTAAACGTACAACATTTTGCGTGGATATTACTATGAAGTTTTACCAGAGCATTTTTAGTCCACTTTTCAACAACATCCGCTCTTTTATAGAGAATTTTAATCTGTAATTTTGAATATTTTTTGCAATCCTGGTAAAACATTCGTAAAATATTTCTTAATTTAGAAAGATCAGCCTGCATTTTTGCCATCTTGGACTTCTGAATGTAAATTTTTACTTCGTCTTTATGCGTTCTTTGGTACAACGTCGTAGAGGTTTTGATTTTTTCATTATAGCTTTTGTCACCCCGGTATCTACCCATTATTTTGGTATCAACTTTTTCCTATATTTGTTTTGGTAATTTTCATCATTGTGATAACACTCCTTGCTGTTTTGATTGGCTCTCTCAATTTTTACTTTTTGATACGCTTTTCTGTTCGTTTTAATGTTTGATATTGCTCCTTACTTTTAGTTGCAAGACTTTTTTTTTATTTTTTATTACTTACAGATAGTAATATTCAACTAAAAACAAGCGGAGAAAATTTTTTTAAGAGAAGTAAAGAGCCTCACTAAACTAAAAATAAGCAGAAATATTGTCAAATATTTTTCAAAGTAAAAACTATTATATATCTTATCTATATGTGTTGCATCATCATGCATTTGATTATTGAATTTAACATTTCAGTTACTATGGCCTAGATTTTGTTCTTTATTACTGTTTTCAAAACGTGTTTTTTTCACTTTTTGGTTACTTTGGGCTCAGGTTCGCCTTTCACTAGGTTGTCCCAACTACTGCAATTATGATTGTTCAAAACATATTTTAAACTTTAAGTTAAAATGGGCTTCGGTTTGTCTTTTAATTGATTGCAGCTATAGTTGCAACGATCATTTAGAGCTCGTTCTTTACTATAAAATTGTGGATGTAGCAAAAATAAATATGATGATTTATTTTAACATTTCAGTTACTATAGCCTAGATTTCGTTCTATATTATTGTTTTCAAAAACGTGTTTTTTTTCACTTTTTGGATACTATGGGCTCTGGTTCGCCTTTCACTAGGTTGTGCCAACTACTGCAATAATGATTTTTCAAAACATCTTTTAAACTTTTAGTTACTATATTCTTTGGTTTGTCTTTTACTTGATTGCAGCTATAGGTACAACCATCATTTAGAGCTCGTTCTTTACTATAAAATTGTGGATTTAGAAAAAATTTCCCGTATAATACATCACAAACTTTTTAAATCAAATTGAGCTGCTTAGCGCGACGGAATGGCGTTGGGCGTTTGCTTGGGAAAAGGATGGATCTAATTCTCATCGAACCTCGCTGGGTCTAAGGTCTACCATTCTTTGGTTAGGCTTCGATCCACCGACCTCTGAAGCTACTCTGAAGATTCTTATCAAGATAGTTCCCTTGCTGTTCAAGCCAAGGGACAGAAAGTTTCCTATACAGGGTGTTTCGGACAAGACGGTTCTTATGATGTACTTTTTGTTTTGATCTGACTCTTATTTTTTAGGAGTCATGGGTTTTTATATTTCTTAGCTTTGGACTGATCGTCTCTTACTAGGCTGCTAGATACTGCTGCAACCCGGATTTATATATATAAATATGAGAGGTAGCGTGGCCAAGCGGTCCAAGGTGCTGGTATTAGCCACCAGTCTCTTCGGAGGCGTGGGTTCAAATCTTACCGCTGGTATACGATTTTGATTTATGTACAAAAATCAAATATCATTGAAAAGACTGCAGTATGAAAAGACATAAAATGCAGTTTTTAGTGGCAAAATTTATTCTCTTTTAGAAATAATTTATTTTAGTTTCAAATGATTTTTAACCCAATTAATTTTCTTTAAAATGAGCCATTGAAAAACTCTCTACGATGTTCCAGTGCCAAGCTATCTGGGGAAAAGAAAAAGAAAGAAAAAAAAAATATTGATTAGGCAGAATGTTGTAGTAGCTGCCACTTTACTTGATTTTCAAGCCAATATATTTCCCTTGCTGCTGAAGCCAAGGGACAGAAAGTTTCCTGTACAGGGTTTCGGACAAGGCGGTTCTAATGGTGTACTTTTTGTTTTGATCTGACTCTTTTTTTTAGGAGTTATGGGTTTTTATATTTCTACCGCTGTACCCCGGATTTATGTACAAAAATCAAATATCTTTGAAAAGACTACAGTATCAAATGACATAACAAATGCAGTTTTTAGTGGAAAAATTTATTTTCTTTTAGAAATAATTTATTTTAGTTGCACAAGATTTTTAACCCAAGTAATTTCCTTTAAAATGAGCCATTGAACAACTCTACAATGTTCCAGTGCCATGCTATCTGTGGAAAAGAAATAAGAAAGAAAAAAAATAAGCCGTTTAGGAAGAATGTTGTAGTAGCCGCCACTTTTCTTGATTTTCAAGCCAATATATTTCCCCTGCTGTTCAAGCCAAATGACAGAAAGTTTCCTATACAGGGGTTTCGGACAAGGCGATTCTAATGGTGTACTTTTTGTTTTGATCTGAGTTTTTTTGAGGAGTTATGGATTTTTATATTTCTTAACATTGGAAGTGATCGTCTCTTACTCTTACTTACAAGAGACGATCAGTCCAAAGCTAAGAAATATAAAAACCCATAACTCCTAAAAAAAAAGAGTAAGATCAAAACAAAAAGTACATCATTAGAACCGTCTTGTCCAATACACCCTGTATAGGAAGCTTTCTATATAGAGCACATCAATGAGTCAAATCTCTAAATTATTGCTGAAAATAGCAATTTACCATTTCATTTTATAGGCAAACGTTTTAATTGTTTGAATACAAATTTAACTTTTTTAGAAAAGAAAATTAGGGATTTTATAATCTCTTAACAATTTGACTAAATAGTCAAAATTTTAATATCTGAGAGCCCATTGGCCGTTCTACTGATTATTTTAATTATTTTCTCGTTAACAACCAATGGGGATTTTAGTCATTACTGCTACTACTGCTAGCAACTCACCTCAGAACCAAGCCGTCTAAGGCCAAAAACAATCATTTTAGTAATTCTACCGAATCTTGGTTCAATTTAAATTTCAGTGGTTAATAATTACGGACTATTTTCAAAAAAATTGCATGGGGACTTTAATCCAGCTTGGACACGCTAATTATGGCAAGTGGTTATTGACTTTTCACCATCAACTTTTGTAAACTATATAAAATTTCAAAAAAAATTCAGGCCCTTTTCAATGAAAATACCACGAATTATTTGTTTGAATCCAAGACGGGGAATACAGAAAACGTCTTATAGAAACAAATCACCTTCCCAGATTAAAGCCACTGGTATTCATTTATGATATCCGGGTTGCAGCGGTAGCTAGCAGCCTAGTAAGAGATGATCACGTCCTATGCTAAGAAATAAAATAGCCCATAACTCCTAAAAACAATGTCGGATAGAAGCAAAGTACACTATTAGAACTGCCTTGTTTTAAACTTTTACATAGGAAACTTACAGTCTTTTGGCTTGAACAACAAAGAAAATGTATTGGCTTGAAAAACAAGAAAATTGGCTTGACCTACGATATTCGACATCGACGGCATCTTTTTTCCGTTTTTTCCTCTCGGCTATCTGGGCACTGGCAAAATCAAAGAAAGCTGTTTAATAGCTCATTTTAAAGGGAATTGCTATATCTAGTTTCTTTTGTAATTAAAAAAAATTGCCTTTAAAATAGTATCACTTTTTACAAAAAAAACTGCATTTTCATGTACAAACTTGATGAATGACGTCATAATCGTAGATTATTAGTGTATATGAAATAATAAGTGAATACAATATTTACACTCGATTATCTTTCAACAAGATATCTGGATTGCAGCGGCATTTTGAAACCTAGTAAGAAGCGACCACGTCCCATACTAAGAGATACAATAACCCATAACTCCTAAAAAAAGTCAGATCGAATCATAAATTAAACTATTAGAACTGCCTTTTCGAGATTCTTACATAGGAAACTTAAAGTCTCTTGACTTTAACAACAAAGAAAATATTTTGGCAAAACAAAGAAATTTGTTTGGCTAAAAACAAGAAAATTTGCTTTAAATGCGATATTCTGCATCGACAGCATTCCCCCCCCCCCCATTTTTCTTTCTCCTCAGCTAACTGGGCACTGTAAAATCGTAGAGAGCTGTTTAATGGCTCATTCTAAAGGAAATTACTATAGCTAGTGCCTTTTGTAATTAAAAATGAAATAGTTTTAAAAATAGAATCAATTTTTACAAAAAACTACATTTTCGTGTACAAGCTTGATGAACGTAAGCTAAACGTAATAAAATCAAGAAACATATCAGAGCCGAGTAATCTAAATATCCGGATTGCAGCGGTAGCTAGCAACCTAGTAAGAGACGATCACTTCCAATGTTAATAAATATAAAAACCAATAACTCCTTAAAAAAAAGTCCGATCAAATATATTTGCTTGAAAATCAAGAAAAGTGGCGGCTAATACAACATTCTACCTTAACGGAATGTTTTTTTCTTTCTTCTTTCTTTTCCACAAATAGCTTGGCACTGGAACATCGTATAGAGTTATTCAGTGACTCATTTTAAAGGAAATTAATTGGGTTAAAAAGTTTAAAATATGTTTTGAAAAATCATTATTGCAGTAGTTGGAACAACCTAGATACTTGAATTTTTTTTTGTAAAAAGTGATACTATTTTAAAAGCATTTTTTTTAATTACAAATGTAACTAGATATAGCAATTCCCTTTAACATGAGCTATTAAACAGCTCTCTGTGATTTTGCCAGTTAAAGATACTAATATCTTTCGACATAAATCTGGCTGGTTTGAATGCCACTTAGAAGGTCCAATTAATAAAAAAGATGCACTTGTGCATAAATATTTCACATCAATAAATCAAGTATCTAGAGTCAGATAGAATCACAAAGTACACTATTAGAACTCCCTTTTGGAAACTCTTACATAGGAAACTTGAAGTCTCTTGGCTTAAACAACAAAGAAAATTTGTTAGCTTTAAAAATAAGAAAATTTGCTTTAACTGCGATATTCTGCATCGACAGCACTTCCACCCCCCCCCCCCTTTTTCTTTCTCCTCAGCTAACTGGGGACTGTAAAATCGTAGAGAGCTGTTTAATGGTTCATTCTAGAGGAAATTGCTATATCTGGTGCCTTTTGTAATTAAGAATGAAATAGTTTTAAAAATAGAATCAATTTTTACAAAAATCTATATTTTCGTGTACAAGCTTGATGAACGTAAGCTAAACGTAATAAAATCAAGAAAAATATCAGAGCCAAGCAATCCGAATATCCAGGTTTCAGCGGTAGCTAGCAGCCTAGTAAGGGACGATCACTTCCAATGTTAAGGAATATAAGAATCCATAACTCTTCAAAAAAACTCAGATCATAACAAAAAGTACACCATTAGAACTACCTTGTCTGAAACGCCTGTATAGGAAACCTTCTGTCATTTGGCTTGAACAGCAGGGGAAATATATTGGCTTGAAAATCAAGAAAAGTGGCGGCTACTACAACATTCTGCCTAAACGGCATATTTTTTTCTTTCTTCTTTCTTTTCCACAGATAGCATGGCACTGGAACATTGTAAAGAGTTGTTCAATGGCTCATTTTAAAGGAAATTACTTGGGTTAAAAATCTTTTGCAACTAAAATAAATTGTTTCTAAAAGAAAATAAATTTTTCCACTAAAAACTGCATTTTTTATGTCTTTTCATACTGCAGTCTTTTCAAAGATATTTGATTTTTGTACATAAATCCGGTTTGTAGCGGTAGCTAGCAACCTAGTATGAGACGATCAATGTTAAGAAATATAAAAACCCTTAACTCCTAAAAAAAAGTCAAATCAAAACAAAAAGTACACCATTAGAACCGCCTTGTCCGAAACCCTGTATAGGAAACTTTCTGTCCCTTGGCTTCAACAGCAAGGGAAATATATTGGCTTGAAAATCAAGTAAAGTGGCAGCTACTACAACGTTCTGCCTAAACGATATTTTTTTTCTTTCTTTTTCTTTTCCCCAGACAGTTTGGCACTGGAACATCGTAAAGAGTTGTTCAATGGCTCATTTTCAAGGAAATTAATTGGGTTAAAACTCTTTTGTAACCAAAATAAACTATTTTTAAAATAGAATATATTTCACCACTATAAACCTTATTTTAGATGTCTTTTCATACTGCAGTCTTTTAAAAGATATTTGATTTTTGTACATAAAGCATAATCGTATACCAGCGGTAAGATTTGAACCCACACCTCCGAAGAGACTGGTGGCTAACCCCAGCACCTTGGACCGCTTAACCACGCTGCCTCTCATAACTATATATGTAAATCCGGGTTGCAACGGTAGCTAGCAACCTAGTAAGAGACGACCAGTCCAATGCTAAGAAGTATAAAAACCCATAGCTCCTAAAAAAAGAGTCAGATCAAAATAAAAAAAACATCATTAGAACCGTCTTGTCTGAAACACCCTATATAGGAAATTTTCTGTCCCTTGGCTTGAACAGCAAGGGAAACATCTTGATAAGAATCTTCAGAGTAGCTTCAGAGGTCGGTTGATCCATACCTAACCAAAGAACGCTAGACCTTAGGCACGGTGAGGTTCGATGAGATTTCGATCCATCCTTCTCCGGGGCAAACGCCTAACTCACTTCCGCTGCGCTAAGCTGCTCACACTAAAGAATGTGATTTAAACAGTTTATGGTATATTATACGGGAAATTTTTTCTAAATCTACAATTTTATAGTAAAGAACGAGCTCTAAATAATGGTTGTACCTATAGCTGCAATCAAGTAAAAGACAAACCAAAGCATATAATAACTAAAAGTTTAAAAAATGTTTTGAAAAATCATTATTGCAGTAGTTGGCACAACCTAGTGAAAGGCGAAATAGAGCTCATAGTATCCAAAAAGTGAAAAAAACACATTTTTGAAAACAGTAATAAAGAAGAAAATCTAGGCCATAGTAACTGAAATGTAAAAATAAATCATCATATTTATTTTTGCTACATCCACAATTTTATAGTTAAGAACGAGCTCTAAATGATGGTTGTACCTATAGATGCAATCAAGTAAAAGACAAACCAAAGCATATAGTAACTAAAAATTTAAAATATAACTGTTTGCTTCTCCCAGTCTCAAAAGATTGTTGCTTACTTACTTACTTAATTAGTTTTTATTAATAGTTTCGACTCTTTAAGGTTCTGAAGGGACTTTTTACTGGAATATTCAGGGTCCAAGTTATATGCCCCTCCCATTTAGTTTTAAAGACCCATCCCCCAAGAGATATCTAAAAATAAGGTTGTTTTTCAACCTAATTTCACCATTTTAAGCCTTGATTGGCTTTTCCTTCTAATAAAAGGTATTTTTAACAGTGTTTCTTTTGTGCAGAGAAAGCCTAGCTTACTTTCATCTTTTAAGGTCTTGAAGGGACTTTTCACTAATAAAATATTCTTCTCTATTTTTCTTTTTCGAAGAAACCACTTTTAGGATATTAAAAGTTCACCAGGCTTTTCGTTAGTTTTTTTTATTAATAGTTTTGCCTCTTTCAGGTTCTGAAGGGACTTTTCACTAGAATTAATTATAAAACTTTTTTCCACAAAACAAATTTTTCAAAGAAAAGTAAAGATCTCCATTAAACCAAAAATGAACAAAATAAAATCAAATAATCTACCAAGCGTGAAACTACCACAAATCAGCATCGATAAATAAATGAAACCAATACGAATATAAATTACAATAAATAACCGAGTCAAACTCAAAATGAGAGTAAACTAACATGAGTAGGGCTCAAAACCCCTATGCTTTCTCAAGGCCAGAACATAATTTGCACTTTACATAAAAATATAAATGTTTTTATTTTTATACCTTTAGTAAATCAAATAATATTAACATTTTGATTACTAAATATCAGTATCTGTATATTAAATTGACAATTGACATTCATTTGTATTTTTTTTAGTAAATTGCAAATTATTTTCTGGCCTTGGGAAGGCATAGGGGTTTTGGGAAAGCATAATACCCTCAGTCATTCTTAGGATACTGCTGAGATGCTTCATTGGGAATTAGCATTAACACAGTGCATTCTGATTTAATCTTAAGGCAACATTTAGTTTTTAAACATAATGGGCAAATGGGAGGGTGGGCGTGGGAGGGGGACTAGTTGACTCCAATCACTTTCGACTATTAAAAAGGCCATTAGTTATTTCTATTTTCAATTGAATGAGCCCTTTTTGAATTTTCTACGACAACTCCTTCGATACGAAGTGCCCTGGTCTAAAAGAAAAGTAATAATAAGACATTGTACCCACATCGATCTTTACTATAAAAATGTCAAGCCTTCAAATCACTTTCGACAATTAAAAAGGGCACTAGCCTTTTCAATTTCCAATCAAATGAAGCCTTTTTGAGTTTCTACGACAGCACTTTCTATAAGCACCTTACATGCCCCCAGGGTATAAATTACAGCCCTTGCCCTGAGAGCTCTGAGGGGGTTTTCATCCTCAAAGACCTAATTTCCAGAACTTTCAACTACGTTAAACAAAATGGCTATCTCAATCTTTTGATTGGATGTGTTTGGGGAAATGATGGGAATGAGAGGGGCCTTAGTTGCTCTGAAATCACTTTCAACTATTAAAAAAGTGACTAGCCCTTTCAATTTCAAATCGAATGAGCTATTTTGTGTTTTTTACGACAACACTTTCAATAAAAACCTTAAATTACCCCAGGGCATAGCTTACAACCCTTGCCCAGAGGGCTGGGAGGGGGGGGGGGGGGCTGTCACCCTCAAAGACCAAAATTTCAGAACTTTTAACTACGTTGAAGATAATTGCTATCTCGAAATTTTGATTGGATGGGTTTGGGGAAATGGTGAACTTGAGAGGGGGTTAGTAGTAGTGAGAGTGTATAAGGTTTCACACCTACGCCTGAGGCATGAATATGCAGTGAAGTTTAACCGGTACATTGGCTTACCAAGGACAGTTACATATTACTACGAAGGAAACATGATTTACCATACTGGTTTTTCAGGTAACACCTATTTTTGGGGCTAATAACGGAGAGTAGAGGATACTCCATTTAAAGTAACTTGATTAGTAATTGGGTTCAAAGGTAAGGAACGATTTTTCACTACGAACGAAACATGAGTTACCAAACAGGTTTCTAAGCCAAAACTTTTGATCGTCACATTACGTATTCAAAAGGTTTATTGTGCCCTCTTTAAAAAAAATACTGGTTTCAGTCATAAGGGTAAGAAAATCATGTTTTCGTATAAGAGTGGTGCACCACTCTAAGCGAACCTAGATCAACCCAACTTTTTGTATGCCCCTCTCACTATGACTGTGTCTGAGCGGGTGTGCTGCCATCTATAATTGATCTAACCTAAATTCAACGTAATGATGCATAGTCATATCTCAATGCCTGTCATTGTTGGTTTGTATGTCTGAATCAATATATTTGCATTTGTGTTTTAATCTCTCCCACTCTCTTTGCCTATGTATCTGGGCGGGTGTTTACTTATCTCAGTGCCTTTCTTTGTTGGTTTGCATGTTAGAATCCTTATATTTATATGTGTTTTTGTCTCTCTCCCTTCCTCTGCTTATGTGTCTGGGCGGGTGTTTGTCTATCCCAATGCCTGTCATCGTTGGTTTGTATGTGTGAATCAATATACTTGAATGTGTTTTTATCTCTCCCACTCTCCTTGCC